>NW_028297432.1:2164511-2240055 GCF_049724085.1 Artemia sp. Qi Xiang Cuo
AAATAACCTCTTGTGGAAAAAGTGGTGGCCACTCGATATCCGATCTCCTTTGACTGCATTTTACTTATTAACAATTTTTCTGGATTTTTTCAGTTCACATGTGACTTAGTGTAGCAGCTCTGTAATTTTAAATAAAAATAAAACTCTATTGAAAAAACGTTTTGTCGCTATAATAAATATATCATTGGCGATAAGTTTAATTTTGAACAATTATTCGATATTATTTATGTTCATCTTTGATTTAGTGTTGCAGATCTTTACTTTTAGTTGAAAAATAACCTCTTGTGGAAAAAAAAGTTTTTGTCACTCTAACTAATATATAATTGGATATATGTTTATGTTTGAACAATTATTCGACATTATTTCTGTTCATCTTTGATTTAGTGTAGCAGCTCTTTACTTTTAGTTGAAAAATAACCTCTTGTGGAAAAAGAAGTTTTTGTCACTCTATTAAATATATCATTGTACATAATCTTACGTTTGAACAATTATTCGTTATTATTTCTGTTCATCTTTGGTTTAGTATAGCAACTCTTTACTTTTAATTGAAAAATAACCTCTTGTGGAAAAAGTTTTTGTCACTCTAACTAATATATAATTTGACATATGTTTAAGTTTGAACAATTATTCGTTATTATTTCTGTTCATCTTTGATTTAGTGTAGCAGCTCTGTACTTTTAGTTGAAAAATAACCTCTTGTGGAAAAAAGTTTTTGTCACTAACTAATATATCATTGGATATAAGTTTACGTTTGAACAATTATTCGTTATTATTTCTGTTCATCTTTGATTTAGTTTTGCAGCTCTTTACTTTTAATTGAAAAATAAGCTCATGTGTAAAAAAGTTTTTGTCACTAACTAATATATCATTGGATATAAGTTTACAGAAAATTTACGATTTAAAAATTATTCGAAATTATTTCTGTTCATCTTTGATTTAGTGTAGCAGCTCTTTACTTTTAGTTGAAAAATAACCTCTTGTGAAAAAATTTTTTGTCACTCTATAATATATATCATTGGATATAATTTTACGTTTTAACAATTATTCGAAATTATTTATGTTCATCTTTGATTTAGTGTAGTAGCTCTTTAATTTTAGTTGAAAAATTACCTCGTGTTGAAAAAAGTTTTTGTCACTCTAACTAATATATCATTGGACATAATTTTACGTTTGAACAATTATTCGTTATTATTTCTGTTCATCTTTGATTTAGTGTAGCAGCTCTTTACTTTTAATTGAAAAATAACCTCTTTTGGAAAAAATTTTTTGTCACTCTATTAAATATATCATTGGAAATAAGTTTACGTTTGAACAATTATTCGACATTATTTCTGTTCATCTTTGATTTAGTGTAGTAGCTCTTTACTTTTAGTTGAAAAATAACCTCTTGTGGAAAAAAGTTTTTGTCACTCTAACTAATATATCATTGGACATAAGTTTACGTTTGAACAATTATTCGTTATTATTTCTGTTCATCTTTGATTTAGTGTAGCAGCTCTTTACTTTTAGTTGAAAAATAACCTCTTGGGGAAAAAAGTTTTTGTCACTCTATTAAATATATCATTGGATATAAGTTTACGTTTGAACAATTATTCGACATTATTTCAGTTCATCTTTGATTTAGTGTTGCATCTAATTACTTTTAATTTAAAAATAACATCTTGTGGTAAAAAAATTTTTTTCACTATATAAAATATATCATTGAATATAATTTTACGTTTGAAAAATTATTCTACATTATTTCCGTTCATCTTTGATTTAGTGTAGCAGCTCTTTACTTTTAGTTGAAAAATAACCTCTTGTGGAAAAAAAGTTTTTTCCAGATTTTAAATTTAGATATCTAGCTAATTGATGAATTTTAGACATAAAAATTATTGATATAATGAAAAATATTAAGTAATCTTGTTTATTACATTTATAGAACTTCCCCGAGTATGTTCAAGAGGAGAACGTGGAGTGGAATGCATGGATTTTATCTGAATCTGAAGAAGAATTCCTTCTTCTTAACAGTAATGTAGATGCTACTGATGATGTAATGGTGATCCATTATACAGAAGATGGATTATCATATGCGTCGGAGGATTTGGTACGGAGGGGACCTTCGGGCCGACTCTGTATAGAAGATGATGAGCGGTTGCTTGATGGTTTGCCCTCTTCGACGAATAACATAAGAATACGAGAGAATTTATTCGAGGACTTGCCTCCTCTCCTAGATATAGTAGTAAATGAAGAAGAAGACGAGGTTCAAATAATAGAACCCGAGATTGTGTACCTAAAAACTCTAATAAATATTAATTTATCATAAGAATAAAGATTAAAAGAATGATTTATTTTTTTTATCATTGATAGAAAACTTGTCTGAGGATTGATGACACTCTAAGGCATGATCTATTCTATCTGAACTGTTCATGTATAGAAGTCTCTGACGGTATCCTCACTCTATATATATATATATCTAGTATATGAAAATTAAAATAATACAAACAAATTTATTGTGTGATTACAATATAAAACTCATTATACATATTAATAATTAGATTTAACGTTAAATCATATATGAGAACACTTCCACAATGGTTTCCGTTGTTTAAAATCCTTTTCGTAGAATGAGCTCTTATGTTGTCTTTTAAAGGGCCACTTTTTCTCTTCTGTTAGAACATAATCATAATAATCCGAGTTATATCTTGCTGTATATACTTTTTTCATTGGATTATCACTGCTGTCTTATACACTATATAGAAAGCCCTCTTTTTCCAGTCTCTTCTTCTGATCTTCCTTTTCTAACATATCTATCCTTCTTTTAAGTGAACATACTTGCCCCCGGTATTAATTTTTCTCCATGTCGCATATAATTTTTCTTCTCGTTTCCTCCAGATTCTTCTCATCTGTCTCTGCCTCTATGCTGTCTAAACATGCAGTAAGTTCATGAGAATGTTCAAAATCATGAAAATGTCTTTTACAAATAGAACAGTTGCAATAAAAGGATATTTCTAACTCAACTTGTTCACTCATGTTATTACACTGCTAATTAAAAACTTAGTGGATTCTATTCACAGACTAACAAAACTATTGCAAAAATCCATTCCTCATAGTCCCTCCGCCGCTAATATCTAAGCAAGCCCTCTAATTGGCTGAGAAGAAAACACGGGATCTAACTGTTTCCTATTTCTGGATCATAACATTTGCCTCGAGCATACAACAACAACAACATCAAATAAATCGACATGTTGGAAATTTAGGTCATTGACTCCGGTACCCGTTTGACTCAAAACATCCATCAAAGTGAGAAAGTTCCTGTTTTTCCATTCTCACTGACAAAAACCATAAAACATACATAAATGTGAGAAAGTTCCTGTTTTTTCATTCTCACTGACAAAAACCATAAAAACAGACATGAACTGCTGTTGACATCCATGAAAAACATCAAATAAATTGACCAACACACATAACCGTCCAAGAAACAACCATCAGTGTGAGAAAATTCCTGTTTTTCTATTCTCACTGACAAAAAAGATAAAACATACATTAAAGCGAGAAAGTTCCTGTTTTTTCATTCTCACTGACAAAAACCATAAAAAATCCATCAATGTGAGTAAGTTCCTTTTTTTTAATTCTCACTTACAAAAACCATAAAACATCCATTAAAGTGAGAAAGTTCATGTTTTTTAATTCTCACTGACAAAAACCATAAAACAGACATAAATTGCTGTTGACATCCATGAAAAACATCAAATAAATTGACCAACACACATAACCATCCAAGAAAACATCCATCAAAGTGAGAAAATTCCTTTTTTTTCATTCTCACTGACAACAAACAGACATAAATTATGTAAAAAAAAGTTGTAGGTGGCAGCAGGGGTGGGTGACACGATCAATTGAGGCATCTCTACTGAAGTCCGAATAAAAATTGCGTTATATGTAAATTTATGTATAGGTCAAAACAGAACGTTTATCTGATAATAAGGAGCCGGGGCACCAACAGCAGCTTTTGACAAAAGTTTGAAAATTTATATTTTCGCTTAATTCTTTTTTTTAAAAAAAAAAAAATTAAATAACATGTGAATGCTGTTCATTACGATACGAATTGATGTCTTTTGATTTTGGGCATTAAGAAAAAATTGGGCTCAGACGGTCTCTTACTTGGTGTGTGCTGATTGATTGGTATCAGAGACAGCAACAGGGATGGAACCCTGCTAGCCTTTATCGCCAGAAGTCTCAATATATCTATGATTTTCCTCATAAACTTGTGAGGAAAATCAACAAAATTTTGTTTAGAAAATTTTTAATAATTTGTTTATAAAGAGTATTTCTAATAAGTTGTACATCAACATCTAGCTTCTTTATAAGTTCTGTTTTTGAGAATAATTTGCCTGTTTCATATGTCCCTGACTGAAATGAAGGCTTTTTTTGCAACTTTGACCGTTCTGGATGTTGATACTGTATTGAGCGTGAGAAAAATTAGTCGATCTTCAGTTGATAGATCAAAATACATTTTGTCGTAACTAGATTTGTGTTTTATTATCGTGGGAAACTGTATAATTCTCATGTCAGCACATATTCCTTGATCTGAGAGTTTTCATTACTTTGTTCAGCTCTTGTTTAGTTTCAAGCTATTAATCAATATAAAAATTATTAAGTAATTATATATATGATTAATATAAATGCTCAAATACAATTGTAACATTCCAATAAAGGGATTTTAAAAGTTGTGACATACTCAGAACTCATGGTCTAGTGAATGAAAGACGCTCTGTTTTATATGAAATACTTTTGCATAATTCAAAGAAGTATGAAATTGTAAGAGTTAAGCTCATCATCTCTAAAAACCAGCCAAACAATATATACGCGAAAATTAGTCCGTTATGTGCAGGTTGGGATGCAGCAGGGTCGTAAGGGGGGAGATATGGAATGCAGAAAATAAGATCTTATTCATTTAAGAGTGAAAATGCTATTTTAATAACTACCTTGATCATACTGCCTCCCCTCCCCATTATACAAAAGATACCACTGAAAAAAGAAGAAAGACACGGAGTAGTTCTTTCAAGAATGTGGTAAATCAAGTATTTTTGATGAAATGTTTAACATAGATGTCTATAGTACATTTGATATCTACATTATATCTCAATAATATTCAGTTCTTACCCTTTGAATTGATTATATCTAAGACCTCATCTTTTTTCATTGTTTAAATTTCTTGACCATATCCACCACTTGAATATCAAATTGCGAATAAAAAGAATAAAAAGTTTTACAAGCTTTTTGTTATAATTAATTGTAATGAAGTGTTTATTTTCGTGTTTAATTTTTATGCATTTCATATTTTTAACAGTTTGATATTTTTATAATTTTAATTCATCCGGTTCAAACTTATATTTAGGAATTAAAGCATATTCACATTTTATTTCACAGTAATGACTGTATCGAATTTATTTTCTTAATTCTAGCTCTAATAGCTATACTTAACCTTAACCATATATCAACAGACGGATTAATTGCATAAACTTCTCGTTTTTTTTTTGCACGCGTTCTATTTTACACCAAAGAATCAGTCAGATTTTAGAACTGTGGGGTTATTTGTTTATCCAGAAATTATATATACTTGCATGTCTGATTTGTTGGTTAGTAGTAGTTGACCCGATTTGAAACAAGGCAAAGCTTTTAATATCTCCAGAAATAAGGAATAAAGGAATTGACTTGCAAAACTATCTCCTCCCCCCCTTCCTAAAAAAAAAACAATATAAACAGTTGAGTAAAAGCACTGTTTTTCCTGAGCAAGTATAGGACAGCAATCTCTCTTTTTATCTGTGCCTTAATATTATAATTAATCGTAACTTAACAAAGAATCATTCTGTCAAGTTGGGGTGAAAAATTTAATTCAAATTATACATATTTCTAATTTTATTCTTGTGTGTTTTTTTTTTTTTTTTTACATTAATGAATAAATAACTTTTTTTTGATAATATTTCAAAGGTACTTTTAAAAAATTTTTTGTAAAAAGCCTTTAGAGCTATTATAGAAAGAAATTTTAAAATTTTTTAGTCAATTACGCATTGGAGGTTTCTCCCTTTTCTTTGTTCTGTTTCTGGTAGTTCCTCCTTGAACTTTTTCTTTAATATAAGAATTGAAACAGAATGAAAAAGGGTACTTGTGTGATATACCCCTGACCTAATATTCTTCATCTAAGTAGAACCTCAATCCTAATGAAATATACCTAAGATGATAAAAAATAATACTTTAGAAACAACTTGGGCTGTACACTGGCACTGGCGCGGGGGGGGGGGTAAAGGAGAGCGGGTCTGTATGCCTAATGTGTTAGGTACAATGATTCTGCATATTATGTAGTTAGAATCGTTTTCTAACTTTACACTGTCCATATACTTTACCCACCCCCTAATGTGCAAATATATAGCCCAAATTATATATTTTCCATCTATTCTGTCACTTCTCTTTATCTTGTCTTACGCTAAGCTGAAAGAAACTAACGAAAAAAAACGGTTTTACAATGCGCCAATGACTGAACAACGGGAGTGGTCGGGGGGAATATCATGCAAGCATCTGAATTGACCAAAGAGTTATATTGACAAAATTATCAAGACATTGCCTGACTTACAAAAACGGCTTTTAGTGATTTGTATTTTTTATTTATTTTTTAATGTAATTTTTGTTTTTTTTGGTTTTTCTTCTTGTTTTGCTAAACTATTGTCTTTTTTATTTGTATTGGTATTAAATAAATCAAGCTTCCAATGTATTTACAAATTAAAAATAAATAGGCGAAGTTGCAGCTTGCAGCTCAATAATCGGGTAATAATATAAATTTTATCTTATATTATTGTTTTGTTTCTATTTTATTTTGTTTAATGAAAATAAAACTCCGAAGCAAAGCAACTTCCTTTTTTCTCATTAATTAAAAAAAAACAATTTTTTCTGATGGAAGTAAAGAGCTATGATGAAACTTAAAACTAATAACAATTATTGGTTCACAATTTATGTAACATATATCTGCAAAATTTATTCAAATAAACTGACTCGTAATTTTTCTCTAAATTTGTAGAATTTTAAAACCTCGTGCTTAACTGAAAACACAAAATCAATGCAACAAAAAACGATTAGGAGCAGGAAATAAGTACCACGCAAAAAATAAAAGACTAATTTAAAAGAAATTAAAAGGCTGTCAACAGTCTTTCAACGGCCTTGAAATCTCTAAATTTTGGTATACAGTTTTAATTTTCTCAAAAGCTCAAGTAAGATCAGTTTTCAGTAAAGCGCTAGCGTTTCAAAACTCTCAAAATTGAAGGAAATATTACGAGTCAGTTTATTTGAACCAAATGCTGCAGATTTCTTTTGCATAAACCGCAAAGCAAAAATTTTGTTGGTTTTAAGTTTTATCCTCGCTCTTTATTTCCACCAGAAAAACTTTATGTGCTAATTAAATTTTGTTCTTTTTATGTTGTAAATATATAGACAATAAATCTTACATAAAGATTTTTGTTTGAGGCGATGAAACTAAAGAAGCCATATGGGTTTCTGTTTAAGTAAGGCATTGTGCATGTGTATGCTTTAATTTACTACCCCTCTTAGCTTTCCTTACAAAATCCGGAATGGTTTACAGATCTTGAGAGGGAAGATTGTAAACCTCAGGCCTAGGGTTTTCAACGTGGATATTATGATAGTACCTTTTCCATTCTTCCCAGACTTTGCATTTCTTAAATTGTACTCAACTTCCAATTTTTTGATGCCATATGACAATTTTTGATGGTATTATCAAGCTTAATTAAAAAAAAAAAAAGCAATTAGATGGAAACATTAAGTTTTGAATGAGCCCTTAAATAGTTTTATGATGTTGCAGTAGCCTAGTAGTTCTGTTAGTCTGTAGAGGATTTATGAAAAATATTAAGGGGGCTGCGAGGGCAGAATAATGAAGAGTGAAGTATTATAAATTTCAGACTTGGGGTTTTCAACTTTAGAGATTATAATAGCAATCTTTTTATTCTTCCCAGACTTTCCATTCCTGAAATGGCACCCACAGGGTACATTTTGTTACAATGGTATTATCAAGAATTATCAAGCAGAGACGGCAGTAAATCTAAAATAGATAATTCATAGTTAGCTGTAAATTCACCTCGTTCCTTGCTTTCGTAAAATGAAGGTGTGAAGAATTAAGCTAGATATTACCTTAGTTTACACAACACTTCCTCTAAAGGCTGGACCTGTGTGTGCATGCATAGTGTGCCTACACTATAGTGTGCATACACATACTTGTGTGTGCATATATAGTACGCAAGAAAATGTGATACCCTTTTTCTTGCGTACTATATATTTATTTTGTTCTTGGAGATAGGCTACTTATCTTCCGTATCCGTTTCACACAAAGTATTATCTAAATATTAGAACTATTCACCTTGTGATGACGGCGGGATGGTTAAAGCCAAACCCGGGAACCAACGGCTAAGTTTATTTTTTTCTATCATGTATTCCTGATTTATATTATTTTTTTTTATAATTATCTAAAAAAAGACTAAATATCGAAAATTTTTGTAAATTCAAAAAAAAAGAATGTAGGTAATATTTGTTCCCTGTAATATCTTATGACATTTTAAGTAAATGCCAATTGATTATGTTGATTATACTTTTTTTTTCAAATTCTGTAATTTTTAAATTAAGTCGCCAGACACTGGCAGTTAATAAATTGTCTAAAATTATTCCCAGCCTATCTTTTCCGGAAATTGTACTCAACTTGCACTTTTTTTGGTGCCATATGACACTTTTTGATGGCATTATCAAGCTGAATTAAAAAAAATAAATTAGATGGAAACATTAGCTTTTGAATGAGCCCTTAAATAGTTCTAAGATGTTACAGTAGCCTAGTAGTTCTGTTAGTCTGTAGAGGATTTATGAAAAATATTAAGGAAGCTGGGAGGGCAGAATAATGAAGAGTGGGGATTTTAAATCTCATACTTGGGGTTTTCAACTTTAGAGATTATAATGGCAAACTTTTTATTCTTCCCAGACTTTCCATTCCTGAAATGGCACCCACAGGGTACATTTTGTTACAATGGTATTATCAAGTATAATTTATATTAAGCAATTAGATAAATAAATTAGCTTTTAGATGAGTCCTTAAACAGCTCATTATGATGTTCCAATAACCCAGTAGCTTTGACAAAAGGAAAAAAAAGACAGCGAATCAGTGCTACCCGTGCAAAAAAGGATTTTCCTTGTTGTTCGAGGAGGTGGGGGTGGGGTCTGTAAGTATCTTTTACTGGGTTTTCAACAATGAAGATTCCAATGGTTTACTTTTTGTTTCGATCCAACGGCTTTTTCGAAGGGTTTCAGGCCTTTTTTTCAGAATTCCTGTAAAGTTGTTTCGAATAATATTTTACTATTAAGATTAATCGAAATGGTAGTTACCATTTCTGAATCAGCTATAAATGAATTTTTGCTCAATTGACAGTTTGTTTTTTTCATGCATTTTTTAACGTTTGGTTACTATGGGCTGCGGTTTCCTCTTAACGAAGTTGCAGCTATCGCTGTAACCTGGATAAGAAAGTCCAACCCAAGTAAACTTTTTCAGTGTGTTTTGTAAGGTTTTTTTGTTAAATATCTATTTGCTGAAGTTTAGATCTGTTGAATCCGCAAGAAAACCGTTACTAAAAGTAGAATACAAGTAGAACAAAAGTAGAAAGTAGAAAAGAAAAAAAAAGAAAAACGTGTTGAAAGAATAAGTGTTGAAATGACAAATTGACGTGTCTGGAATTTCATCAGGGTGGACTCGTGAGTATTTTTAAAATTGCTAAAGATTGAAAAATCAATACTTAACAATATTTTGTGTTCATATCGAGTATATTTTGCGTCGTTTTTTTGTGTTTAAATATTATCCCTACATTGTGTAAAATATTCCTTAATACAAAAATACTTTTCGGGACTGAAACACAAACATCAAATATTATTAATTATCAGTTGTATGTAAATAAAGAATTGAATTTTAAGCAAATGAATTGTCTGGTATTGAATGTTAATAATGAAAATAGTTACACTGATGACAGAGGAAAGTTTTCTCGACTCGTGTCAGATTACTATACCCGAGCTGGCTGTGCTACCCTTTGATATTGGGACCAGCGTAAAGCTGCCATGCAAATAATTATCTGAAAAATTACTTGCAGCGTAAATTTGTCAACTATAAATTAGTTTTTGTGTTGTTATTTATTAGATATTTTTTATCTTAAAAAATGGTTAGAAGATAGAGCCACCCACAGCACGTTTGTCTTTTATGTGGCTCTTAAGTTTTTTTATATAACGTATTGTGTTTTTTTGATAAATTGATAGTAAATATCTAATAATGTCTATCCTACAGAGAAATTTAGCCCTTACCCCCATCCCCAGAGAAAATTTTTAAGTTAATTTCCCCATCAGACATTGTCCGCGGTCACTCTTAGGGGTAAAAATAGCTTTTCTTCCCCTTTATTTTATTAATTGAAATGGAATCCCGCATATTCGGTTGAAATGTATAATTGCTAGAAGGATCTATAAGTGTGTATTACAATAACTCTGTGAAAAAAGCTGAGAATAATAAATGAAAACAAATCTAAGGGGATCTGCTTTACTGTTAAAATGAAGGAAATGAAAGATTTTGAAAGCACTTCATTATTTACTAATACTTCTCGGCCAAGGTTTGGATCACAGGAACACAACTACGGCTGTTTTGGAGTGGGTACGATTAATTTAAAATTGTCAAAAAATTAATTTGATCCTCTGTAAAAATTGATTCTCAAAATATGCATGATTTAGTTTGAAAATGATTCAAATTTCGAGTTTTATTTTAGATTTCTCTGGTCTGAATTTCTTTTTTCTTTCAGAGACGGAATTAATGACCCTCAGTTTTTCAGCAATTCAATGATCTTAATTATCGTCATGTGTCTAGCTGAATCTTCTATCCAAAATAATTAAAAGCCTGCTGAAGGGAACAATGGCCTATAAAAATAGAGAGACGTCTCAAATTAAGCCAGTCTCTTCTCTTTCTTGGTGATTAATGTAACTCTATTTTAAGAACTTGGACAACACTGAAAGAGGAGCGGGTGGATTTGGCTCAACGGGGAAAAACTGAATGATCTTGCTTGATCATATTGCCTTTGATTTTCTTTTTGCTATTTAAGAATAAACTCATTTTACACCTTCAGATGGTCTTAAGTGTTAAATCTTTAGGCCCACTGTTTTGAAAACTAGTAATCTCGGTTAAATTAAGGCTCTTTTTTTCCCGTGTTTTAGTCTTTTGAGAATCCAGTCCTAAGGTTGTATTTGTAGTAATTTGATATAATTCGTCTGTGACTTCGCAACATAAGACTTCGGGAAAATAAAGAGCCTTAATATAAGACTTATAAAAACCTTAATATAGGACTTCGCAAAAATTAAAGCCTAGATGATTTTTATTTTCTTTAATTTTTAGATTTATTTTGTGTACTATTTTTATAAAAAAAAATATTAATGAACTTACCTCACTTTCAGAATACATTCACAAACGCAGGATTGATTTGAAGGAGAGGAGGTATTTTAAAAAACTGGAGTTATTTTAAGTAATTTTTTAGAATAAAAAAAACTAATTTTAATAGATAAGTTGGATAAGAAATACCAAGAAATTCAAGAAAGTATAAGACTGATGGGGCGAAGTCTTGAGTCCCTTGCGTACATCCCTGTTTTAGGATAAAAAGTGACCTTTAAAGAAAGTGACCCGGGTTGCTTCAAGCCTAGTTTTGTTCACTCTAGTCTCAGTCTATTTACAGTCATGTTGCTTGATACGGGATGTACATGTTGCTATACATTTAAATACGGGATTTACTTGTGCGTGTACATTTTCCCATTCAGTGATCTGGTCAGGTTAGGATATATTTCTATTCCTTTAAGTTAAAAAGAAAGACCTAAAAACTAATTTCAGTACACTTAAACTCACCATGTAAAAAAATTCGGTGCTACAGCCAAACAATTTTGACTGTAGCATCGAAATTTGTTGTGTAGCACGCAAATTTTGGCAACTGTAAAACTTTAGGAACAGACTGGTGTGGCAACCCTGGTCAGATTCCCGAAGTTCGTAGTTTACGCAATTCATAACGATCACCCAGCTAGACTAGTATTCTACCCTATCGCTTTTCCAATTTAATGTGAGTGTTTTTTTTAATAAAAAATAAAAACAATTGATAAAAAGAATTTATTGAAGAGGTTGTTGGGTTCACTACATTTATGTCCATGTAAATTTGTATCAGTGTGTTTACATTTATTTCTTTTGGTACGTGGTTATTCCTTTCGCATTTATTAATTCCTTTCATATTTATTGATATATTTACTTTATACTACTTCTTATAACAACTCACAGCAGCACCAAGCCGCTTGAGGCCAAAACAGCTACGCGCGCTCGTCCTCCATCCCAATCTATTCAAAGCCTTCCTTTTTACATCCGCCCACGAAGTTCCCATTTCCTTTAAACCTTTCTTTATGACGTCCTCCCACCCCAGACGGGGGCGACCTGATTTCCGTTTAGCCCTAGATGGTTGGCCGAAAAGAACCATCTTCGGCAATCTTTCATTCTTCATCCGCACAACGTGCCCTAACCACCTCAACCTTTCTTTCATTATAGACCAAGAGAGCGGTATTGAACCACTTTTTTCGTATAGCCTATTGTTTGAAATACGGTCAGTCAGCCGGGTACCCAGAACAATCCTTAAGCAATTTCTCTGGAAAACATCTAGCAAATCTTCATCCGCTTTTCGGAGCGTCCATACTTCAGAGCCATATTTGACCACTGTCATCACTGTAGCTTCTAATATTCTAATCTTGGTTTGCAGACTTATCTTCTTATTCTTCCAGAATTTTTTCAACTGTGAAAAAACACCCTGAGCCTTGGCTATTCTATTTTTAACATCTTCACTGCTCCCACCATCTTTACTAATAATACTACCATGGTAAGTGAAGCTGCCCACCTGATCAATCTTTTCATTACCCAACGTCACCTTTTCATCCTCACTTATTCCTAGCCTTAGTGACTTAGTCTTCCTAACATTAATTTTCAAACCAATACTAGCACCCTGAACCCGCAAAACCTCTAAAACTTCATTCATTTTGCTCACACCTTCATCTAGGATGCTTAAATCATCAGCATAATCCAAGTCCAGGAGACTTTTTCGTCCCCATTTGATTCCGTAGTCTCCCATTGCCTTTCCTGTGCTCCTTAAAACAAAGTCCATCAAAATAATCCATATAAAGGGGGATAGAACACAACCTTGCTTAACTCCTGGTTTAATACAAAACCAGCTGCTAACCTCGGTCCCTACCTTAACCGCAGTATCGTAATTCTCGTACACAGCACTAACCACTTTAGTGTATTTTTCCGGTATACCATACAAGGATAAAACCTTTACCAAAGCTCTTCTATCAAGAGAATTGAATGTTTGCTCATAATCTATGAAACTGAGGACCAAATGTGTTTGAAAACTCAGGCACTTCTCAATTATTAGCCTAAGAGTGAAAATTTGATCAACACATCCTCCACCCTTTCTAAAACTGCACTGTTCTTCTCTTAAAACTTTGTCTACAGCATCTCTCAGTCTAAAAAGTACCATATTACTAAGTAGTTTGCTACTTACAGAGACCAGACTAATGCCTCGAAAATTGCCATAGTCACTTTGATCCCCTTTTTTTATAAAGTGACCTAGTTAAGGTTTTCCAAATTTGTTAAAAACTTCCCCTTTTCCAAAAATCATATTTATAATCTTCAATAACTTATTTCTAACCTCAGAGCCACCATATTTAAGAAACTCATTTACCACACTTTCAGCACCTGGAGCCTTATTATTCTTTAATCCTTTTAGTACTGTTGCTAATTCCTCCTCACAAAACAAATCTTCCTTCACATCCAAGGTATCACAAACTTTTTCATTTTCCTCTATATTTTTTCCTGCAACTCTATCTCGGTTAAGCAAGTTCTCAAAATGTTCGGCCCATCTCGCTTTTGTTTTTTCCTTATCGCTAATTGCCACCCCATTCCTATCTTTAACTGGGACGAGTCCGGATTGACTACTACCTCTCAATTTGTTTACGTGCCAGTAGCCTACAATATTTTACTATTATGCCGTCTAGCTGCATCTTCCAGATCCTCGGCAATTTTATCCATGGCCTCCACTTCACACCTTCTTAGTTCATATTTCAATGCTCTCTCCTCTTTCTTTACATTTCTTTTGTTTTCATACGATCTATTACCCAGATAGTTCTTGTACAAGTCCTTTCTCCTTTCTATTAAACATAAAGCTTTTTCACTAATATTCTTAGCTGCTGGTCTAGCTTTCTTCCCTAATACACCTTCAGCAACTTCACAAATTATTGTTCAGAAATTATTCCAACCATCTTCCACATTATCAAATTTTAAACTCTCAAGATTAGTATTTAACTGTTCCTGGAAAGTTTCTCTCAAATTCTCATCCTGGAGTCTACTAACATCATAACTTCCCGGGAGGTAATTACCCTTCCGATATTTCAGCTTCAAATTAACCCTTGACACTACTAGATGGTGATCTTTACTTTTAACATCAATAACAGCACTCATACCCTAGTATCTTGTATTGATCCTGCCAGTCTTCGGTTTACTGTAACATAATCAATAAGGTTTGCTGTCTTACCATCACGTGAATACCATGTTAGCTTATGAGCCATTTTATGACCAAACACCGTATTGGTTATAACTAGATTGTTATACCTACAAAATTGCAAAAGTCTGTATCCATTACTGTTTTCTTTTCCTACACCAAATTTACCTAAGCTGGGATACCATCTATCCCTATTTCTACCATCCTGGGCGTTAAAATCTCCCAGCAATAACATCATATTTCTACCTGGGACCTTGTCTATTTGCTCATGTAACTGTAAGTAAAATTCATCTGAGTCACTAGTATCTCCGTCAGTCGGTTCTACAGAGGAGTATACTACTGTAACTGATGCTCTGAATTTTTTAGTCATAAAATGAGCCATTAGTATTCTATTATTAATACCTTTCCAGCCTAAACAAGATTTAGCAGCTTCCTTATTTATCATGAGCCCTACTCCCTGTCTATGTACCCCATCCTTCCTGCCTGAGTAAACAAATTCTATATCACCTAATTTCATGTTTCCTACCCCTGGGATATAAGTTTCTGAAACTCCTAAAAAGTACAGTTCGAAGCATCTGAATTCGTCAGTCAAAATTTCGATACGCTAGTTGTTTATCAATGTTGTAACATTCCAACTTACAATTTTCATATTCTTTAAATCATTGAAATTATTTTGGCCCCAGGAAAATCAATAATCCCGGATACCAGTGCAGGACGGGGATGACATATCATCTCAGTCTACACTGAAGCGCTTAAACCGGCTTAGAACCGGACAGCAAGAAATCCCTGGGAGCTCCATGAATGGAGGCTTTGGGTAATCTTGGGCTCATCTTGGTCAGAACATAGTTTTCCGCCCTTGGCGATGCTCTTCTATTAACAAGAGTCGAGATACTGTACGGACAAACTCAAGCCAATTACCTCCGACTCATTACATATTCATGCCTACAAATATTATGCTACTACGGGGAGGCAACTCATAATAGATAAATTAGCTAGGAAGAGGTTTTTGAGCCCAAAGACGCCCATCAAAACATACCAATCCCAGAAGAATTGTCCATTAGTCAGAATCCCGTGCGAATGCTGTGCCGTTTACTAGGCTATACTTTCCTCGAGGGGCGCCACTCCTCAAGTGGGAATAGAGTTGACCGCAAGGTCCCCGGTCTTGCAGGTACCCCGAAAAGGTCGAGGCAGCCCTTTGCAGAGGCCGTTGTCCATAGATCTGGATCTTACGCCCTGCCACAGTTGTCCTCCTATAGAGGATCCTCCCGGGATGGTGTTCTGTATCACCATGCAATTTAACCCATTATTGGGTATCAAAAGGAAGATTTATTGTTCAATATAATTTCAATTTGTACCTATTCCCTTTCTAATCTTGTTGTTTTCCCTTGTTGACATTATTATTGACTGTAGTTTAGTCCAGGACGTACGCTGGGAGAGAAAGGCTCGGGGCCTGTGCCCCAAAATCCTAAATTTTCATAGATTTCCGGGTACTTCATATACAATACAACAAACAAATACACTGTTTCTTTTTTAGTGCCCCCCCCCCTCCCGAAAAAGTCCATGCGCACCTACCTGATGCGATCTATATGTACGTCGTTTGCGTGTCATCTTCACCAGTCCTGACACGTGTCATATTTGCGCCTTTAATGATTTTTTGTCTATGTTTAGTACTAACATTTGTTGTAGCTAAACACCAGATTGACAGTGAAATATTATTTTGGCACGTGTGAAAATGATTCTTTTCAAGGAACTTCACTTCGGTATCGTTAATTATCACTCCAGACTCCAGGTAGATATACATCGTTGATTGATTTTATAGCTCTAGCTTGGTGTCACCTATCAGTTGTCACATATATGACTGAATATTCTAAATTACAGTCGTACAAATAGGTCGTTCGATGGGAAGAGCAGTTGTATTGAAAGAGAGTACGTATTCGGTTACAGTTAAATGGATGGAATTCTAGTCGCTCCGAGTATTTGTCTTGTTTTGTTTTAAATAAAACAGTCTTCGAGTCTTGTTTTAAATGAAACACGAATTTAAAGTGATTGAGCTTTTGCTTACCAGAAAACTACCAATTAAAGGGAGATTTCACCCAGGGAAGATTGTACTCGCTGATAATTACAACTAGGAAAGACGGCAAATGAAAAATATTCGTTTTGCAGAAGACTGTGCTCGTGGACGATTACACGCAAGGAAGCTTATATCCATGTAAGATCTTACTCTCGGAAGATTCCAATGCTTGCTAAGATTCCTTTTCATTCACTTTGTCACTCCTGCCATTAACAGAAAGTTCCGCTGCAGCTAAAAAATTTGCATCCATGGAAGGTTCACTCACTGATAACTACGACGTATTGTACCCGAAGAATATTCGACCCACAAAAGATTGCATTCCTAGACCATTTACCCACGGAAGATTTTACCCATTTAATATTTTATTCATGGAAAATTGCACCAAAGAAAGAGTGCAGATAGGGTTGCCAACTTTTTGTTCACGAATGTGTCCCCTGGGAATCCAAAAATGTGTCGTTTTTAGCTAAAATGAGTCCATCTTGAAATGTCAAAAACTAGAGGCTATTTTTTTTACCAGTTTTATTATTAACCAAAAGACACTTTCTAAACCTCTTTCAAAGCAGTCACTTAACATCAAATGTAATGAAAACCCAAGAATCTATATAGAACTTTTATATAAAATAACTTAGTGTGAATAATTGTCCTCGTTTTCTGCCTTTCTTCGCGATTTTATGTTTTACTTAGTGTGAAAGAAAGAAATTCATATAAACCCCTTACTTTGGAGAAAATAATTTACTTCTGACATCGAGATAATAATTTACTTGTAAAAAACGAGAAAAGGCATTACTTTGGTGAAAATTGCCCCTCCCAGACCTTGGTTTACCCAGAGTTTGACCCCACCCCCCAGCTGAAATTTAGTGTCTTCTAATGTATTGTCGAAACTAAGATAAGCCTGTATATATTTACCTTTATAGTACTAGAAAGTATCTTTATAGTATTTTAATAGTACCATATTGTACTTTCATGGCACCAAATGGTTCATTTTTCAGTCTTCATGTCATTTTGCTTGATTTGGGAAAACTGGCTCCAACTTTGCCCTCCCCAGGATTTTGACGAAATTATGCCACTACAGTCTCCAGTCATGCAGACTGGAATTCTCTGCTTGACTTTGATTTTCAACAAGGTGTCAGGTTTTCAATTTCTAATCCTCTTTATTTAAAAACAACTCAAAAAACTGGCAACGCCCGAAAATTGTTCTTTTTTTTGTCATAATAACAAAATATACAAAGAACGAAAAGAAAAAGTAAAAATATCTAGGTGAATTTCAAAGCGAAATTCGAACATGTTAAAAAAAAACAAGTAATAATTCTGTAGAAGAATTAGATTTTACAAAAGCGGGAATGAATCGTTGTTCATATCTCCCATCTTGTGGGATGGCTGGCTACAGTTTGGACCATGTGCTACCACTTAGCGAAAGATCCTTGGCCGAGGTGACTGATAAGAGGGGGAACACGGGGGATGTCCGCTGTTTGTGTAATACTTAATGAATTTATTCTAATTTTGGCCTTTTTCATTACAAGAATAGCTCAAGGTTTGCAATCAGAAGTTTTGAATATCAACTTTGGTGGAAATCAAACACTGTTTCTGAAATTTTTAGTTCATTATAGACTTCTATGTATGTATGTATGTATTTCCAATAAAAAGCCATCAAGCCATAGGAATGATATATGATATGTTGATATCACATATCATCAACATATCATTAATGATATGTTGCATCATTAGGCACAGATTTTTAATCAGCATACTTAGAGACCCTTAAAACATTGATGAAAATGAATTACAGCTCCGGCTAGTAAAGTTAAAGTGATTATTACAAATATGATAATATTAAAAAAAGGAATTGTTGGAGGTTTGACCAGAACGTCCTTTTTTAGTGTTAGGCTAGAGTAAAAATAAAAGAAAAACGATATTTATTAATCTTTTAAACAAAGTGCGGATAGCTAGCATTTTTGGGGCATTTAGGGTTCATTACAAGAATAGCTCAAGGTTTGCAATCAGAAGTTTTGAATATCAACTTTGGTTGAAATCAAACACTGTTTCTGAAATTTTTAGTTCATTATAGACTTCTATGTATGTATGTATTTATTTCCAATAAAAATCCATCAAGCCAGAGGAATGATATATGATATGTTGATATCACATATCATCAACATATCATTAATGATATGTTGCATCATTAGGCACAGATTTTTAATCAGCATACTGAGAGACCCTTAAAACATTGATAAAAATGAATTACAGCTCCGGCTAGTAAAGTTAAAGTGATTATTACAAATATGATAATATTAAAAAAAGGAATTGTTGGAAGTTTGAACAGAACGTCCTTTTTTTGTGTTAGGCCAGAGTAAAAATAAAAGAAAAACGATATTTATTAATTTTTTAAACAAAGTGCGGATAGCTAGCATTTTTAAGACTGGAAGGCTGGTAATGCCACCGTTATTTGCGGTAATTTATATTTATTTTAAGTTAAACGTTTGTATTGTCTATTTTCTACTGGTTTTAAATAATAAATTTAGTATTTTGCTACATTGAACAACTGTGGTTCTTAAGATTTAATTTTTATTAATTTTTAGCTGACATAGTTTTGTGTATATTTGATAGTGGTAATACGAGCTAATGAAAGAGTAGTAATGTATTTCAATGAATCATAGTATGCAAATGATAGCAGCTATTGTTAACTAATAGTAAATGTTACAGGAGTAGCCGATGTTAGAGAAGGTGGGGTCGGAGTTGCAGCACAATGATTTTAGATCTGTATTGGAGTACATTGAAGATACTTTGTACATATTGCTGATTACAGATATAGAGCCTACGTAGTGCTGACGAAAGGCTGTCGGAGACGGAGTAAATGAATTATTGAGTGAAGGGGCTGAAAACTGAAAGTTAGCATTATTTATCAGAGAGGGCCAGAAAATAAGCTTACGAGGAGAGGGATCTTACTTTAGGCCTTTTAATAATACCGGAAATACCCTAGTATAGCTCTGGTTTCATCAATGTCAAAAATATACGCTTCTATAAAAATGTGTGTATAATATCCCTGTTTAATTTGGACTATTTGCATAATCTGGTACCCTTGTTCTGAGACTAACAGATCATTTCACCCGTAGAGGTGAATTTTGGACCTTCTGTATGTTTCGAGCGTACAGAGGACTTTGAAGGCACTTCAGGTAGCCATTGCAATCCTTCCGATCGAAATAGTAGCCCACTAGAGCCATCTGTTCTACAAGATAAGGCTGACAAGAAATACGTAAAAGACACACTCATTACTAATTCACGCTACTGTGTTAACAATCATCTCAAGAAATTCTCACCAGTTTAAATACAGTAAGTCATCTTTATAACTTACTGTTGGAGACTGATCTGACTCCTATATTTGTAAATAGTGGCTTCAAAACCCTCCTATACTATTTTTATCCAGAATCAACCATTTATTATGAAGCAAATGCTTATCGATTTCGGGTCCACGACGTTTGTTTGGTAGCTTAAAAGATCTTTTTGGAAGATTTTGTCAGCAAACAGGAGTAGTTAAGATAAGACCTTTTTTTAAATGTCACAAGGTACATCCATTACATAGGCCAAAGATTATACAAAATGAAGAATTCTTCGGTTCATACATGATCAAATATCAGGAGAATTTTGTACTTACAATATTTTGGCTCAGGACAGTAATCTGATCATCTAAGATTCTTCCCAAAAGGGTCTTTGAACAGTCACAAGCCAATAAGGTATGTATCCAAATTCACGAAGTTTGGGGATGGTAGAAAGTACTCTGATCCTACAGTTAGACAAAAATCTATGGACCGTTCTGATTTCGACAAGGTTTGATATGCCCTCCGATCTACAAAATTCTACAAACAATGTTTCTGTCGTACATTGGGCATTTATAATTAGGGGCTCATGCCCAAGGGAATGCAAATAAGTCTTGGCTGAGAAAAATGCAAAGCTTTTTAATTCTATGCAATTGCGCAATCCTGAGTTTGACAAGGTACAGCAAGTACACCGTTCTATTAGAATGTGCCAATAAATTTTTTTCAAAAAGTTAGCTTTTTGCAAAAATTGGAGCCCTTACCCATGAGGATGCATGGATCACATTGCCCCTGGAGCTAATTTTCAACCTTTCTGATCAAGCTGTGATCCGACCCGGGGCGTCGTTTGGGGGTGGCAAGGGGGGCCAGTTGCCTCCCCCAATAATGTGGAGAAAAAAATATTATACATAAAATATAAAAATAAATATAAAAATAAATAAAATAATATAATAAATATAATAATATAATAAAATAAATAATATAAAAATAAATTTTATTTGAACAATGCCATAACGTGGTGACATTTGATTGTGAAATTTGGCGCTTTGCATTGACATTTCAGTTCCAAAATTTTATCAAATTTTTTAAAAGGCAAATTACGTGGTGGGCATGAATGTAGACTTGCAGCTAAATTAAATATAGTCACTTCCACTTTTCACATATCTTTATTGATATTGGTTTGATTTTTATCGTCTGTAGTACTGAGGAGCTCATTAAGGAGATAATCTTAAATTTTGCTTCGTAACATGCCCGTGCGCGCAAAAAAGATCTTATAAATTGTTCAAGGGGGAAGTCTTCGCAGCCAGTTTCCCAGTTCAGGTCTCTGCACCTACAGTCTTGTAGAAACGAAACAACACCTAGCGAAGGAGTTTCTAAAAAACTCAAGAAAATGATCTTTCAATAAAGCGCTAAATATTCAGCATTCTACAAATATAAGAAAATGTTTCGAGACAGGTTTTCAAAAATAGGATACATAAACTGCGAAGCAGTAATTTTGCTGACTTTAAGCTTCAAATTATCTCTTTATTTTTATTAAATGAAAAAGAAAACAAGTGTTTAAACTGTCAGTAAGGAGCAACAGTAAAAATTAAAAATAGCACAGATTAGTCTATATATGATGGCGGCTGCCCCTTTCCCGATCATCGTTCTTTACGCTAAAGTCTTAAAGCTCTAAAAAATAAATCTCATTCAATATGAACGCCCCTTTCCTAAACAATCAGGACAATCTTTCCTAAACAATCAGGACACAAAGTCAACCTTCATCGTAAAGAGCGAGGGTTGAAAAAAGGGCAATTCCCCTTGAATACAGAATAGTTTCTGTTTTTTTCAAGTTTTAATGTTGATTCTTACTTTCAGCTTAAAGAAACTCGTTTTCAAATCATGCCGGGAAATCTTCATCTGTCCTTCAACTACGTGGAAAAATCGCTAAAAATGAAGTTTCTTATTTTTTCTAACTTTTAAGACATTTGTTCTGTAGTATAGATAGTTGTATGCACTGAAGTAAAAACAGATAAATGAGAGACTCCTGTGTTTGCTTATGATTGTATATTTGAAGGTATTGCATAAAAAAAAAAAAAAATAAATAAAAAAAAAAATTAAAAAAAATACACCGTTTACTACAGTGCACTGCACCTACACACTTTTACCTACATCGTCCAAATCAATATGACCTTATCTGTGTTGCAGTAAAATATTGTATAAAAACAAAGGATGTTTTATTTGAAAGAAACTCATTGTAAAACTACAAAAGTATAATTTTTATATATTATATAAAGCACCAAATAAGTATTATCAATCAACAAATATTAGAAACAGAGAACAAGGATTCTTGTTTGTAGAGTACGTGTTTGTATGCATATAGGTACTACGATATGCCTTTAAATTTACAAATAAATTCTACTGGCTCTGTTTCTAAGTTCCTCTAGTTCCTTTTCATTGTCAACCTCATCTTGACGGCCAAGAAGTGCGGGAGTTACAGGTCTGGGAGACTGAGGTTCAGATAAAGGGTGTTGTTGTTTTACTTGTAGAGAGCCTTCTTCGTCGTCCACTATAGTATCTGAATAAACTGCACTAAGAGCCATGAGCCTTGCCCTTTGATTGTAAAGAAAAATAGTCCCCCAATCAAGTATTTCACGGAGACGTTCAGTTCGGTTTCGTTGAATTACACCTTGTCTTTCTGTCAAAAGAGTGAAGTTCAGCATGTATATGGGTAGCTGATTAATAGACTCATCGAGGCTGATGTTTTTACTGTCTAAAATATTTTTACCGAAGTTCTCAGGTTCTGTAACATGATCAGCCATGAAACACCCAAAGCCAGAAAGTTTTGTCGTAATCGATGAAATTCCCTGGACTGTGCACTCGGAAGGAGTATATCCCCATGGTTCATAATAACTGGGGAAAACTCCGAGATTACATCGACGAATAAATTCTTCGTAGTCGAGATTAAAGAGGGAATTAGTTGACGAAAGAAACTCAGGGTGAAAGACAACTTTTACCCGGTCCCAGGAACGATTCAGAAGCTGACATCGTCTGAGTGCAGTAAGTACTTGATCTGTATCATCCTCAGCAATATTATGCGTAGTGATTGGTGGCGGAAGGGACTGATGGCTGGAAAACAAACATCGTTTACGTCAGACAACGTCATCTTTTGAAATGAGGTCGTCAGATTCAGGCATCTTGCCACTTAAACATATTTCAAATAATTTCTTGCCTATATTCTTTTGGACCTTTTCTATAGTATCCTTTAAGCTGTTTGCTACTGCCTGTCCCTTTAAACTTTCAACATTAAAGTTGTTTGTCTTGGCAGGAAGAATAATAAACGCAAGTACTGTCACATCAGTGCTAGACTCTTTCATCAAGTGGTTAAGTCTCGCCAGGCTTTCAATAAAAATGTCAGCTCCTTTGTTTCCGAATTCGTATCGTCCGGCAATAAAAAAATAGAGGGTCTTAGTTAAATCAAAATCAAGATGACGATAAAAATGGCCTCGAATGAAATCATGAATTTTTTCCTTGTTACGTGCAGGGATGTTCTGAAATTCGTGCAGTGAACTGACTCTCTTGATATTTAGAAAGTGTGGTGTTACTACATCAGGCTTTCGTTTTAACAAACATTCAGCTTCCATTGATGTTATATCAGACACTGTTGTAAAAATATGTGCCATGTGTGTTGCAGCTCTTTCCAAACAGTATCTGTGGTATATCTGCCGATTTCCAGCTTCGATGTCAATGTCAAACTTGTTCAGGTTGTTATAAAAATCTGTGCTGCCAGCGCACAAGTAGCGTCCAAGGAGTGTTGCGTGTGTAGTAAATACTGTTGCGACTTTTATTTTCCATAGCCGCAGCAAAATAAAACCTACTCCAGATAACCACTCATGACAGTGGCACACTGTTTTTGGAGAGTCTTCTACACATATACTTAAGAAATAACTAAATTCAGCAATAAATTCTGCTACCAAAAAGCCAAATAAAGCAGATTCATTTGATTCCATATCAGATTGTTGAATTCCAATATTTGTTTTCTCAAAAAGTTCATGCTTGTAACAGTTCATTTTATGTGATACTGAAGCGATATCAAATAATATAACTAAAGGATTTCCGTCAACAAGCCAAGTTCCAGTGTGTACCCGCAGCCCTGCATCACGGATCTTGAAAACAGCATTGTAAAGAGGACCAGGAGAAAACTCAAACTCGTCTATTTCTTCTCTAGAAGACTTTCCTTTATAAGGGCCAAGAAGGACATATTTGTCTTTCATCATTTCAACAGAATGACCGGTTTTGGAGCTGATGACTGTATATATTCCTCCGACTTTGTTAGCCACTTCCCATGCACATTCAAAGGTCCAAACAGGAGATTTTACATTTGAATGGTGTTGGCAGTTCTCCTTGATATGTTCTGGTGTGGCTTGATTTTGAGTTGAGCTGACTGGATCTATGCTGCATTGAATCATGACCCCTGCAAAATGAAAAAGAATATAAAAATAACGCATAAATTATTGATTCTTTCAATCAGAAATTACTGAAAATAGGACAAGAAGAGGAACGTGAGAAGATATTGTCTAATTAATGAAGAAACTTTTACATTCTCACTAAAAAACATACTACTTTCATTTAGTATACTCTACTTGTGGTTTTAAAATTTATCATGAAAATATTACAACAAGTTTTTACTGATCTTCAAATGAGCACTGCATTTTCATTTTTGTACCTCTTCTCTGAGGGTTTTACTGCTATTTTGTCTATAAATATCCTTTGCAAAAATTATTTGAAAAAAACTACGTTTTCTAAAGAGTTAAAGAGGCTGAGTTACAAGGTCGAACCTTAAAACGTACAGGGATTAGGAGGCACAGTTGGGGGGCTGCCTCCCCCCAAACCCCCCGCTTTCGCAGCCTTTAAATAAAAAAAAAGTTTTTTAAACTGAAAGAAAGGAGCGACATTAAATCTTAAAACGAACAGAAATTATTCCGTATATGAAAGAGGCTGTGCCCTCCTCAACGCCTCGCTCTTTACGCTAAAGTTTGACTTTCTCACAACTCTTTTTTTAAACAATAAAAACTTTAGCGTAAAGAGCGAGGCGTTGAGGAGGGCACAGCCTCTTTCATATACGGAATAATTTCTGTTCGTTTTGAGATTTAATGTCGCTCCTTACTTTCAGTTTAAAAAACTTTTTTTTATTTAAAGGCTGCGAAAGCGGGGGTTTGGGGGTGGCAGCCCCCCAACTGTGCCTCCTAATCCCTGTACGTTTTAAGGTTCGACCATGTAACTCAGCCTCTTTAACTCTTTAGAAAACGTAGTTTTTTTCAAATAATTTCTGCACGTTTTTGTACAGTTTATTACTTATTATTGCTTGACTAACTGTTAGCTGATCGTGTCAGGAGTTGAAGTTGGGGGGCTGCCGCCTTCCAAACCCCCCGCTCTTGAACATTCTTGTGTTAAGGCTTTTAATTCCTGAATACTCAGATCACGTCGTACAGGGTGCCTCCTAATCCCTGTACGTTTTAAGGTTCGAACTTGTGACTCAGCCTCTTTAACAGCCCCCCCAACTGTGCCTCCTAATCCCTGTACGTTTTAAGGGTTGACCTTAACTCAGCCTCTTTAACTCTTTAGAAAACGTATTTTTTTTCAAATAATACACATAAACAGGTTAGACATGCTTTGTTATGAAAATTGACGCGCAGATATTTTCATAACAAAGCATGTCTAACCTGTTTATCTGTATTATTTGAAAAAAACTAAGGTTTTTCGTAAATGTAAATTCGGGGGATAATTTTTTCGGTCTGAAAATATCAAAAGGCCCTAACAGGTCAAATTCTGCTTCAAATGAATCCTCATTCAACCGGATCTGTTGCCAACTGTGGCCTGTAGGCGTGGATAAGAAAAAAAAGAGAAATGAATTTTAAGTGGCTATATTTGGTTTTTTGAAAACAGGGAAGGAGTGATCGGATTGAGCTGAAATTTCGAGGATAAGTTCCCGGGCCCTAGGAAAGCTTAACCTCTAAATTTCAGCCCAATCGGACAACGTTAAAGGGGGGCTGTGGTGGGAGGGTCCAAACTTCCGGCCCAGTTTACCCCATGAAGATCAAGTCGGAGGAGGATGAAATGTTGCAAGTGTCTTAGTTTGAGCTTGGGCTACAAAATGCGATTACCGCCGTCTCTCTGCGACCTCTAGGACCTGAAATCGCTTAACATTGTGGTGGGTCGCCTCTTTGTAGAGGCACAAGTGTGCCTCCTTGATATTTATTCCAGAGGAAAGGGGTAGGAGGGGACAAATCTAGCGCCTCTTGTATACTGAGGACGTATGATTTTGACCATTTTCAAATTAAATTGGAACTTTTAAAATCCTGTTTCATAAACAATTACTTACACAAAATATAAGAAAATAATACAAGTAAAATAAATAAAAAACAAAACAAACAAATTAACAGATAAATAGAATAAATTAAATAATGAAAACATAGGACGTCCTTTGATTCAGTGACATTAGATTTTATAATATTTATAGTTTTTACCACACTGGCTAGTAAAAAGAGTGAATAAATGAGGCTTTTTCACTATTTACGGAAAGTTTTAAATCAACGAGCTTTTCGAAGATTCATTGAAACACAAAAATGCGAGCCTTTTAATTTCACTATTTACGGTTTTTCTTGGACAAAAATTGTTCCATCGATGTTTTGATCGATTAAACCTTTAATTACAGCACTATTTGATAGGCCTTCCAGACCTTTTTAAGCCAAAAATGACCAGCGTGAAAACAGATTAATTCTTAATTTTATTGGACTTAAGAGCTCCCGGTGGTGCTGGGACAATTCGCCAAAGAGCCATTTATCTTTTTAAGAAACTAAAATTCGGAAAAGGTTTTTAATTGTATGGAAACAAGCATAAGAAATAACAGCTACCGTTGTAAATAAAAAAGTCCAAACTTGGCAAACTAAAGAAACCGACATCACTGCAAAAGACCTTGGGGATCCAAAATTTTTGTTACTTCCTGTCACACACAGCTGGCGAGACCAAGATTTTACCTGATAAATCTATCCATTATTTTTGTGTGGTGTTCGATGACATTGAGGCTATCAAAATACTATTTCTTTTTATGTTTAAATTACAAGATAATTCTAATTGCATACTGAGCAGTACTCTATCACAGCAGGTATAATACTATGAAAAGCGTTGTAGATTAGATTGTTCCTGTTGTAACGTTGTAGATTAGTTTGTTTTGGCCCCTTATATACACAATAATTTCTATTCATTTTAATGTTGCCCCGTAGTCCCAGTTTAATTTTTTATTTAATTTGAGATGGTTTTTGAACTAATACAAGAAAATCTCCTCCCTCCGGTCAAAATATCTCTTGAAAAGCTCATCTAGAAACATGTATGAAGGCAACAATAGAAACACGTAGCCATACATTTTCGGGTGGGGGAGGGACACCTTTTCCGCTGGGGTTTTTTCCACGGGGAGGGAAGTTTCCAGGGAGTAAAATTGCCAGGGTAAATTCTGCACTGGGGAACTTTGCCAGAAGTCTTATATAAAATTCTTTTTATGTATCTTCCTTTCACCTTTGTGTCTCAATTTTACGTGCAGAGGGGTTAAGAGTGATTGTCCGGGCTAAATTTTCACCGGGATTGAATTATATAGAGGATATTTCGGGGAGAGGATTTATCCATGGAGGTGGGGCCAGATTTCCTGGCATTATTTAAAAAACGATCAGAAATTAAATTTTTGAAAACATATTTTTTTGAACTGAAAGTAAGGAGCAACATTAAAACTTGAAACGAACAGAAATTATTACGTATATGAAGGGGGTTGCCTCCTCAACACCTCGCTCTTTACGCTGAAGTTTGAATTTTGTCCCAATTCTTTAAGAATGACTCCTGAAACACAAGGGCCTTTTAATTAGAACAAAGACGTTTTTTTAAGTTCTAAAATCTTTAGCGTAACGAGCATGAGGTTTAGGAGGGCCCCTTTTTTATACGTAGGAATTTCTGTTCGCTTTTCAAATCTAATGGTGCTCAGTGCTTTAAATTTACAATATATTTGTGTTTTATTATATATAAAAGGAGACAACATTTCAAAAAATTATGTTCCTTTTTGTTCAATGGTAGGTACTTTAATCATCTTACAGACTCTTTTAGACCAAGCTAATTCCAATGATGGACCTGATGATTACAGTATCATAAATTTGTTGCCACAATGACTTCTACTTTTAAAATCAAACGAAATTGTTAATATTCCGGAATCAGTGTTAGATGGAAACTTTTTTTCATTAGGCATGTTTTTTTCAAAACGTGTTTTTTAATTTTTGTTTACTATAGTCAATGGTTTGCTATTTAATAGTTTGCAGCTAGTGCTGCAACCATGACAGAGAGCACAAAGCTCATGATTGGAAAACTTACCCGATACCGATATGTCCATACGAAATACACGCAATACCGATTCATCCGATACTGCATACATCCCTTTCCCCAGGAAATATGGAGGGTTATATCATCACCAAGTCCGTAGTTATAGAATCTTTGAAATATTTTGGAAAAAATGGCTATCTCACATTTTTATTGGACGACTTTAGGGGAGGAGGCTAGCTGCCCTGCGATTTTGGTCAATTGAAAAGGGCACTATCAAATTTAATTTCCGTTCGAATGAGCTATCAAACATCAGTCTATGATATTCTTCTAGCCCTTCTAGATAAAAAAGAAGAAAAAAGTAAGACATCAGTGCTACAATGCAAAAAAGTCATTTTCCTTGTTGTTCCAGGTGGAGGATTTTAATTACTCTAATGAAGGTTTTCGACTATGCTGACTCCATTGGTGCACTTTTTATTTCGATCCATAGCCATTTCCGAGGCATTTTGTTCATCGAAAAATACCATAAATATAATTTCGCAATAAACTTTTACTTTTAAGATTAACCGAAACAATAGCTACCATTTCTGATTAAGTGTCAAATGACCATCTCTTCTCATCAGGTAGTTTCTATTTTAAAAACCTTTTTTTTTCTAACTTTTGGTTAATGTAGGCTGTGGTTCGCTCTTCACTGGGTTGCAGCAAATGTACATCCTAATTCATATGTACTAAAAGCTCTAGAGCAACATCCTTGGGAATTCCAAAGATATTGCATATACGCTCTTTTCACAACCTGGATGCACATAGTTTTGTTGATTTTGTTTAACGTGCCCTTAAAAATTTGACATAACAAAATTGTGTCCGATCATCAAAGGACAATAAATACATCCCCAAATTCTTCCACATAACCCAAAACTACCCTTTGACAAACACATTGGCGGATCCAAAGGGGCAAGGGGGCACCCCCTAACATAATCCAAAGTAGTGTAATTTACCTAATTAACACAAGTTTGCCTTAATTAAACTTGTTCCTAACGCAAGTTTATCGGATCAACCTATTTTGCACTCCTCCCCCCTAAAAACATCCTGGATCTGCCCCTGGGCAAACAGAAAAGTAATCTCCCCCACATGCCGGGAAAAACATGTCTGATTCCAAATCCTAGCCAATAAAAATCCCGATGATCGGCCAATCCAGGGACAAAGGAGATGACATGTATGGAAAAACGAATAGACACAGTAGAAGAAACATGAGGCATTCTTCCCACATACATTGGTTAGAAACGACCAAATTTTCTTGTCAAAAATTATAATTCTTCAAGTTATGTTCCAATTTCTGAACGTCAATCTCAAACTTAGGCTCTTCAGACGAGTCTTAATCTTGTTGAGAGCCCCTTATTTGTACTAGACAGCATATTAATGTGATCAGTTTTACATCCAATTTATTTTACAATAAACCTGGGAACCCCCGTTTGACCCCCCCCCAAAAACTATAATTTGCGGACTCGTAAATTGGTGGTAATTATTAAAGAAAACATATCCTGTTTTGAGACTTTCAGACAAAGTCCACGGGTGGTATAATTCTTCATTTTTTTAGTAAACTCCCTACTCCAGGTGAACCCTCAAATTTTTACCTTAATTTTGGATATTTTTATCCATTTCACATCCATATTTTTTTTATTCAAGAAATAGTTTATAAATCTTTAAAAGATAGAAAAAATATTTTTTTCATATTGTAGAAGTTAAATATATTTCTAAGGAGTATAAATCAAGATTTAGCAAAGAACTGTAAAACACTTCATTTGTTCTTTATTTGAGATGTAACTCATCTCAAGTTTATTTGCTCCCAAACTTTTAAGATATTTGTTCAGTAGTAAAGGTAAAAGCATGCATTCAATAAATAAAAGATATCTGAACGACTCCTGTGTTTGCTTATGATTGCATGTTTAAAGTTATTGCATTTCAACTACGCATCCAGGATTTTTTTTTTGGGGGGGGGGGGGCAAAATAGGTTGATCCGATAAAATTGCGTTAGGAGCAAGTTTAATTTACACAAGCGTGTGTTAATTAAGTAAATTAAACTACTTAAGACTACGTTGGGGGGGGGGGGTTCCCCTCCCCAGGATCCGCCACTGATTGCATTAAAAAAAAACTAATAGTTCCACTGAGAGTATAGCGTCTAGTTGCTTCATTTAAAACCCAAACTGGAATTGATATTTCCGCAATCCATATACAGGAGGTAAATCAGGGATATAATGGAAATAATTTTTTTGGATGGTTAGCAAGTGTATTATTTTTTAGCAATTTTCTTGGAGGAACCTATCCGGCAAAGTATGTCGAAAAAACGGCTGGTGACACAGGGTTGTACCTTATTAACTATTTTGTCCTATTATGTTAATTATCACTATTTTGCGATGAGAATTTACAAATATAAGATTTAAGAAATGACATGAGTTAAATTAAAATTGAGTACTGAAACTGAATAGGCCTTTCCCTAGTAAAGGTCTTTTACTTTGTGCATCTCCATACTTGATGCCAAATTTTGGAACTGGCATCAGGCCCGAGGGACTTTCACCGACATTATCAATATGAACTTATCTGTGTTGCAATACAGTATTGTGTTAAACTGAAGTGTATTTTTCTTGAACGAAATCCTTAAGTGTTCTACAGAAAATAGAAGAATAATTCATAAAGCTTATGAACCGGTAATGAAATCGATAACTTGTACGACATGATTTTAACTATCTAAAAAACTTAAGGAAATGAACTTTCAATAAAGTGCTAAATAATCAGCGTTCTACAAATATAAGAAAATGTTACGAGACAGGTTTTCAAAAATATGTTGCATAAACCGTAAAGCAGTAATTTTGCTGACTTTAAGCTTCAAATTAGCTCTTTATTTTTATTAAATGAAAAAGAGCGTGGGTTGAAAAAAAGGGCATCCACCCTCGAATACAGAATATTTTCTTTTTGTTTCAAGTTTTGGTGTTGATACTTAGTTACAGTTTAAAAAAAACTAGTGTTTAAATCATGCCGGGAAATCCTCTTCTGTCCTTCCCAAAACTAAATGGAGAAATTGCTAAAAGATGAAGTTCTTATTTTTTCTAAACACCTACTCCTACTCACTTTTATATACATCGTCCAAACCAATATGACCTTATCGGCGTTGCAGTAAAATATTGTATATAACAAAGGATGTTTTATTTGAACGAAACTCATTGTAAAACTACAAAAGTATAATTTTTATATATTCTATAAAGCACCAAATAAGTATTATCAATCAACAAATATTAGAAATATAGAACAAGGATGTTTGTTTATAGAGTACGTGTTTGTATGCATATAGCTACTACTTTATGCCTTTAAATTTACAAATAAATTCTACTGGCTCTGTTTCTAAGTTCCTCTAGTTCCTTTTCATTGTCAATCTCATCTCCACTGGTAAGAAGTGCGGGAGTTACAGGTCTGGGAGATTGAGGTTTAGATAAAGGGCGCGGTTGTTTTACATTTGGAGAGCCTTCTTCGTCGTCTACTAAAGTATCTGAATAAACTGCACAAAGAGCCATGAGCCTTGCCCTTTTATAGTAAATAAAAAGATTCCCCCAGTCAAGTATTTCACTGAGACGTTCAGTTCGGTTTTGTTGAATTACTCTTTGTCTTTCTGTCAAAAGAGTAAAGTTCAGCATGTATCTGGGGAGCTGATTAATAGACTCATTGAGGCTTATGTTTTTACGGTCTAAAATATTTTTACCGTAGTTCTCAGGGTCTGGAACATGATCGGCCATGAAACACCCAAAACCAGAAAGATTTGTCGTAATCGATGGAATTCCCATGACTGTGCACTCGGCAGGTGTATATCCCCATGGTTCATAATAACTGGGGAAAACGCCAAGATTACATCCACGAATAAATTCTTCGTAGTCGAGATTAAAGAGGGGATTAGTTGACGAAAGAAATTCTGGGTGAAAGACAACTTTTACCCGGTCCCAGGAACTATTCAGAAGCTGACATCGTCTGAGTGCATTAAGTACTTGATCTGTATCATCCTGGGCAATATTATGCGTAGTGAGTGGTGGCGGAAGGGACCGATGGCTGGCAAATGACTGGCAAAATCTGATTCTTTTGATGTATCTATTGGTATCAAAATTCCGTTTTTTAGAGTTTCGGTTACCATTGAGCCGGGTCGCTCCTTGCTTACTGTTCGTTACCACGAACTGTTTGAAAAGGAGACATCAGTGCAAAAAATTATTTTCTTTGTTGTTCAAGGTGGGGGACTGTAATTATCCTACAGAATCTTTCGACCATGCTGATTCCAATGATGGACTTGATGATTACAATTCCAAAATCACCATAAATTTGTTGACACAATGACTTCTACTTTTAAAATCAACCGAAATTGTTAACATTCCGGAATCAGTGTTTTAGATGGCAACTTTTTTCATTAGGTAGTTTTTTTCAAAACGTGGTTTTTAATTTTTGTTTACTCTATGAATTTGTTTGCTCTTTACTAGGTTGCAGCTAGTGCTGCAAACATGACAGAGAGTCTAAAACTCATGATTGAGTCAAAACTTACCCGATACGGACATGTCCATACGAAATACACGCAATACCAATACACCCGATACCGATTCCTCCGATACTGCATACATCCCTTTCCCCAGGAAATAGAGAGGGTCATATCATCACCAAGTCCACAGTTACAGAAACTTTGAACTATTTTGGATAAAATGGCTATCTCACAATTTTTATTGGACGACTTTGGAGGAGGACGCTAGCTGCCCTCCAATATTTTTGGTCATTTGAAAAGGGCACTATCAAATTTTAATTTGAATGAGCTATTAATCATCACTATATGATATTCTTCTAGCTTGACCAGTATTTTAGTTTGACCAGTTTTTAATGCATTTATGTCTCGCTCTAAGTTTTATTTTGACCAATTTTTTTTTAATTTTTTAATTGATTTTTTTACAGTTTCAATTATTGACTTTTAAATGATGTTCATTATGGTTTTCTCTATTTCGTTGTTGTTCTTTGCATTTTTAGAGTAACCATTTATTTGTTGTCGACTCCAAAGTCCGAATTCGGCCCTTTGTGGGCTTGTGATAGCGATTTTTTTGAAATAAATATCTTATCTTATCTCTTCTATAAAAAAAAGAAAAAAAGACATCAGTGCTACAATGCAAAAGTCATTTTCCTTGTTGTTCAAGGTGGAGGATTGTAATTACTCTAATAAAGGTTTTCGACTATGCTGATTCCATTGGTGTACTTTTTATTTCGATCCATCGTCATTTTCGAGGCATTTCTTCATCGAAAAATACCATAAATCTAATTTCGCAATAAACTTTTACTTTTAAGATTAACCGAAACAGTAGCTACCATTCCTGATTAAGTGTCAAATGACCATCTTTTCTCATCAGGTAGTTTCTATTTTAAAAACATTTTTTTTTAACTTTTGGCTACTGTAGGCTGTGGTTCGCTCTTCACTGGGTTGCAGCAAATGTACATCCTAATCCATATGTACTAAAAGCTCTAGAGCAACATCCTTTTGAATTCCAAAGATATTGCATATACGCTCTTTTCACAACCTGGATGCGCAGAGTTTTGTGGATTTTGTTTAACGTGCCCTTAAAACTTTGACATAACAAAATTGTGTCCGATCATCAAAGGACAATAAATACATCCCCAAATTCTTCTGCATAACCCAAAACTACACTTTGACAAACACATTGGCGGATCCAGGGGGACAAGGGGTGCGCCCCTCTAAAGTAGTCCGAAGTAGTTTAATTTACCTAATTAACGCAAGTTTATCGGATCAACTTATTTTCCCCCCCCCCTAAAAAAAAATCTTGGATCCGCCCCTGGGCACACAGAAATATAATCTCCCCCACATCCCGGGAAAAACATGTCTGACTCCACATCCTAGCTAATAAAAATACAGATCATCGGCAAATCCAAGGACAAAGGAGATAGCATGTGTGGAAAAACGAATAGACACAGTGAAAGAGATATGAGGCATTCTTCCCTTCTTAATCTTGTTGAGAGCCCCTTATTTGTACTAGACAGCATATTAATCTGATCATGTTGACATCCAATTTATTTTACAATACAAGGGGTCACCCAGTTTGACCCCCCCCCAAAAAAAAAAAATTTGCGGACTCGTAAATTGGTCGTAATTATGAAAGCAAACAGATCCTTTTTTGAGACTGTCAGACAAAGTCCACGGGTGGTAAACTTCTTCATTTTGTTATTAAACTCCCTACTCCAGGTGAACCCTCAAATGTTTACCTTAATTTTGGGTAGTTTTATCCATTTCACATCCATATTTTTTTAATTCAAGAAATAGTTTATAAATCTTTAAAATACTACAAAGAATTATAGAAAAAAAGATTTTTTTTTCATAGTTAAGAAGTTAAATATATTTGTAAGCAAGATTTAGAAAAGAACTATAAAACACTCCATTTGTTATTTTCTTGAGATGTAACTCTATTTTTGAAGGATCTACTTCATTTAGTATTTATGATGGATTACTTCACAATACTGAACAGAGACTAAAAGTAGATAGATCGGACCGTGGTTTCAAAACTTCGAAAAGACACAATACGAAACTACAAAACTGAAGAACAACAATATACCTGAGTGTTTCAGTAAAAAGACGAAAAATTTAATGCTTCCAATTCAATATTCCAATGAAGACTGACTTAAATTAAAGGCAGGTTATCAAGTTATATAAAATGTAAATTCATATTTTGACCTGATTATTGTCATAACTATTTGATGTACTCAATTCATAATTCATAAGTGATTTCATGATGCCTAATAAATTCAATTAGCTTCTCCTGGTTTTGCTTTGTTAATTTTTAAAGAAAATATACCAAATGTCGTGAGGGAGTGAGTCAAGATTTATATACAATTCTAGCGTGAGTGTGAAATATTGAAAAGGAAGTCTAGCTATATAAAAACACAAAGTGTTCATCCTGGTTGTCAAAAAGGAGTATCAGCAACATTTCGTGACCGGCTTAGAGCATAAATTTGAAACTTGTACTAATATTGAATTTGCATGCAACTGCCATTACTATCACAGCTAATATTACTACTACTATTTATGCTGCTGCCACTACAACTATATAAAACTATGACTATTTACGAATCTTTGCGACTTGAACTACTTGTTACTATTTTAGCCACAGGGCCTTGGAAAAACAAACAAATAGTTCAAAACAATAATCCAACAGCGAGTAAAAAATACAATGAAAAAGTCTTGTGCGTACAGTCAACAATATTTTATGCACTTACCCCCTTCCCTATCCCTAAAATCTCTGGGGTTGATTCAAAATGTAATATATTTTGCATTGTTTTAAACAGTCCCAGCATCATTTGAACCCCTTACTCACTGCCATCCCAAAAAAGGCTAGTGATCTTGATTTTTAAAATCATACTTTGAAACTCAGCGCATTACGAAGGGTGCTACATGCAAAATGCGGAAGGTGGGGTTTCATTTCCAGAAGAAAAGTCACGGACTGGCGTTTGTATTTTTTGTTCTTTTTTTTCGTTTATTGTTCGTCCCTAAGGTTTGATTTTGTCTGAGAGAGGGTTAAATTGCTGTTAATTGAAAATTGTGAGATTGCCAGTTCATTCAAAGGTATTGAAAAACTGTGTAGTGACCGGTACTTGTCTATTATATAAATACACAAGATAAGGGAAGTTTGGCGAATGCTAGGTAAAATAAACAAAATCTGATGAAAATACAATGCTTTAGTAACAAAATTATGAAAACTACCACAAAAACTTATGGAGGAGGAGCCTACCAGACCACTGAACCTAGCCAAAATACAACATAAATATTTAATAAAAAAAAAAGTTATAATGTCGTTTCCCAATGAGCCGAAGGTTAGTGTTTTGTATAGACAGCGTGAAAACGGGGTATACGATATACAAGTTCTAGAGTGTGTTTTATATTTTACACAAGTACCTAGTGACCTTCCTCCCCGTAGCGGAGGGCTTGATGAAACACAGAAGTTTAACAACTTTAGTACTGGTGGGTTATATGGTCACTTTTGTATATTGTACATGGAAACCAGTCACAAAAAACCCGCCAGACGGGTTAATTGCAAAGGAAATGCAATACAAAGCGTGGTTTTCATCGCGTTACTGATATTTAAACAGTTGTTTTTTGGGTTTTAAGGGGGGGGAAAGATGCCTAGGTTATGTTATGTATTTAATATATGCTATGCTTTACCTCCCACCCCCCTAATGTGCAAATACATCGCCCAAATACGCTTATAAGCTCTTATATATTCATACTATTTTATTTCATGAGAATTAACCAAACTTGAATTTTTAGAAGTGACCATATACCTAATGCACCGGTACTACAACACTTGTGGATCCTGTCCTAAGTATTTGTTCAAAGTTTTAAGCCTAAGGAGAATTAGCTGTAGGGCTGGGTGATTCCAGTTTGAATTTGAAAAGTCATCCAGAAATCAACATTCAAAAAAGTTTTATTTCAAATGAAAGTAAAGAGAGTCTTAAAGGGGAAACTTAGCACGATTTTTTGTTTTTTGGATAATATTAGTTGTTGGGAATTCTCTTGGGAACGAGCGGAGGGGCGTTTATTTTCGCCCGACTTATGTCAATTCGAGACTTATGTCAATGACAAAATTAACAAACTGTATTACGAAAGTGCTACAAATTGAAGCACGTGCTACAGTGCTACACATGATGAAATAGTGCTAAAATAGTTCTTTCATGCTAAAGTCAGAAAAAGTTTTGCCCCTAATCTAATTCTACTTGAACCTTGCTTGCATACCCTTTGTTCATCCTGCTCCACTTTCACGGAAGAACAACGATTTATGTGATCCGACAAAATAAATATGTTTTTAGCTGCAGTTTTATGCGTCATAATGGTTAAACAGCTGTGAACTCTTTTTATTAACTTTTAGAGTTTAATATGACTTATTCCAATGAATATGCTAGTAACAACCACAAGCCGAAGACATACAATATCTTTGGTTTATTATCACATAAAAATTTTGGGAACACGTTATTTGGTACAGTTTCGACAAATTATTTAAATATATGTTTAGTATTGAATTCAGGCCTAAAAAAAAACAAAAAAACGTGGGACCGGGGTTAATACAAAAGCCTTCGTAATCCCAAGATGAAATAAAACGTACAGATAAAAACAGAAACAAAAAAGAAAGGCACTAATATCCAAAAGACATTAAGAAATTTAAAACTCAAAGGAGGCTCGGGCCTTATCTGGATTAACTAGGTTAGTAATTCGGTTAAGGCTTATTGTGTTCAGCCCATTTATAATCTAACTCCTGACAAGAACTAAAACAAATAATCATTTTACAAAAGAAAAACAGAAATTAGTGATGAGAAGGGCTGATGCAATATGGAAGACATTTTAGCCCAAATTTATCGACATTATTCATGAGAGAAGCAAAGAATACAGGCACTACCTGGCAGCCATCGGATGTTTGGGATCAAATCTTCATACTTGGGAATATCACTGGAAAAAACTGAATGGTACGTCTGATAAACACATATAAGATTCTATATCAGAACTAGTGACAAGGGGAACACTTATAAATACCTTCTACTCTTTCTAAGTGTAATACTTTTTTCACTCAAAAAATGTATCCTTCAACTCTCATAGTCACATATCCATGCATAGTACATATGTTTATACAGGACAACAAAAAAACTCAAACAACATAATTATTTCTTTACAAAATACAACATGTTTTTATCAATCATATTATCAAGTATATTTTCAATGTTATCTATATTCATAAATCTGATTAAATAATGTTTTATATTCACTATATATGAAAGTATTCTAAAATCAGATATAGATCAAATGGTTTTGCCAGGTAAATAAACTTAGGTAAAAGGTGTATACAATTCAATAGTTGATACAGGGATGGGTGAACACACTACTTGATTTTGTATTAGCCTTTAGTTAGGGCTATTGAGAAGGAAACATTTGAAGACAGCAATTGTTCCTTTACAATATGAAACGAAAAAGCAGTTCAGAATTTTGAAGGTGCTTCCACTATACTTTATCCCACCCCTTTTATGTACCAATGTATTGCCAAAATTGTATATTTCCCATATGTTTTTCTGTTTCTTGACTTCATCAATATTTATTTAATTTAAAGAAAACAAGGGTTTAAACAAGAGTGATGCATGGCAAAATGCATGGGAAGGTACGGGAAGTATTAGTAAGATCCCTCCCCCCTCCATCACAGAAGGGGCTGCCCCCCTCTACGCCCGATGCTGCCTATGCCCATGCTAGGCCACAAAAAGATTGAGCCAGATCTGTCAAATATATAAGAAAAAAGGATAGATCTGCATAAAATTTAAGTCTTGCCTTAAACTGAGCAGCATAAAATTCCTTGTAACTTGTAAGACTCTTAACGCAGAGCCATCTCAGCCATGCAGAAATAAATTCCTAATGGAGAAGTGTTTCAGAATAGAAAGCGTTCAACGCGCTAAAGGAGGGCTCTTGTCTTTTCGGTGCATAACCACGGCTGAGCCACGATGATTTTGGAATTTTTGTCCAAACTTTCAGTCAAAATAAGCCCAAAATAAGCCCATTTTTGTACAAAAAAGCCCACTTTCCCGCCCCACGGCCCCCACACCCACTCCAAAATTCAACCCACCCCTGACGGCTAAAGCAAGCCCACGTGGCGGAAAACAAGCCCATTTGGCAACACTGGTATCAGAACTAGATTCCCGAACAGAGTTGCCAACTTTTGGGTCAATGAATATGTCCTTTGAGCATCCAAAAATGTGTCCTTTTCAGCCAAATTATGTCCGTATTTTGTCTATAATATGTCCATCTTGAAATTGCAGAAACTAGTTTTTTTACGACTTGTAAACCTCTATCAAAGGGGTCTGTTAACATCGAATATAATGAAAACGAAAAAGATTCATTTAGTTCATCCATAAAAAATGAACTAGTGTGTAAGCACAAAAGTCATAAAACATGTAAAAAGTAAAAAACTAATTGTCGGAGCTTAAGGCCCATCTTCCTATGAGAGTTCCGCTTGACAAGTATGGTAGGCATGAGGGTCAGCATTTTCACTTCTTTTGGTAGCTTGTTGACAATCAGAGTATTTCTTGCGCAGGTCATAAGGTACAATCCAGGAGTCAAGCGACGTTGCGGAGCACTAGGTAAGCTGGGTTGCCCTTCAATTAGGGGGATGACATCCCCAAAGGCATAATTAATGGACCTTTGAACAATCCTGAACAAAATAGGTGTCTAAAAATTATGTTTGGATGCTGGTTTTCGGAACTGATAGGCGCGGGGGGGTGTGCCCACACATCACGTTTGACGCGTTTTTTTTTATAACATGTGCCCCATCTGAAGTTTATAACACTACCCAGTCCATAAGACCTTATATGCTCCTGGGGTATAGCTTACAACCCTTGTCCCAGTGCTCTGAGTGGTTGTGTAAACGCGGAGGGACTAGTTATATGTTCTTTGGACCATTTTTAACAAAATTTCAATCTCAAATTTCTGTTGGGTGCATCTAAGGATAATAATACGTGTGTGGATGGAAGTGGCTCCACCCCTCTCCACCAAGGGTGGAGGGGGGGGCTTACACCAAGAGTGGCTCAGCCCTTATGTTTCAAGACTCGTTCTTAAAAAAAATTTGACAAAAGGTCGAACAGTAGCGTAGAGAGGGGTGTATTGAGGGAGAAGTAGCCCCCGTAATATACGGAATAATTTCAATACGTTTTAAGTTTTAATGTCACTCCTTACTTTCGGTAGAAAAAACTAGTTTTTGTATTTATTTCTGATCACTTTTCCAATAATCCCAGGAAATCCACCCCCTCTGTGGAAAATTTCCCCACGAAAAATTCTTCTATATAAAGTTCCTCCCATGTAAAATTCTTCTGCCCGGAAATTACCCCCGGAAAATTCCATCCCTGCGGCGAAACCTTCCCAGAATTTTTTTTGCCTACGATTCTGCCTTAAAAATACTCCTTACCATACTTTTATTTGAAGAAAGACTTGTATTCATTTAGTGTCTGATCCTTTTTAAGGTCATTGGGGAATATCCCTGTTTGGAAAATACCCCCTCCCTGGAAAGTTTATCACCCAGAAATTGTCCGTGGAGAATTTCTCCTGGTGATAATTCCCCCATGGGAATTTCTCCCGTGGACATAGAATTTTCCGTGGAAGAGAATTCCAACTCCGCTGAAAACTTCCCCCTGAGAGTTCCCTCAGAGTGTCTCTACATGTACAATGGGATCAACAACGAGAAAAAAGACAAATAACAAACATTCTGTATACAAATTCTGATAAATTCTCCTCATGTAAAATTTCCCCATAAAATTTCACCCCCAGACACTTCCATCCCAATGGGATATTCTCCCCATAGAAAATTCATCCCCAGAAGATCTCCGTCCTCCCTTGGAAAATGTGGGTATACTAACAAATAATCTATATAAACAGTGGGAAAATTTCATAACTTGCGGCCCTTCCTCTGGTGGCTCTGAGGGGTCATGTCATCTCCAAAGACATATCTATTGTACGTTTCAATAATACTGAACAAAATGGCTATCTCAAAATTTTAATCAGACGACTTTCAGGAAAAAAAGGCGTGGGACGGGGGCTAGTTGTCCTCCAATTTTTGGTCACTTAAAAAGGACACTAAATCTTATAATTTTCTTTTGAACGAGCCATCTTGCTAAATTCTTGTACCACTGGTTCTATTTGATCACCCCTGGAAAAAGCAACAACAACACATAAAAACTAACCCGTGATGTTTATTGTGACAAACACTATAAAATTTCATGTTTATATATAGAAGCTTGACACCTCTTCAGTGGGGGTCTCTGATACGCTGAATTTGTTGGCGTTATTTAAATTAACATTCTTTGACTTTTTTGGGGTTTTTTTCAACTAATAAAATTTGGAAAATTTTCTGAGGCCCACTAATGGGTAACACTCTACTTAAAAAATATTATATATTTGGAATCAGCACAATAAGTTAATTTTTCGGTACATCTATTGATAACAAAATTGATTCCAGATCATCATGAATCTAATTTTTTCTTTGGCTAACTTTTCTTTTTCAGTTAGTAATACTTGATAAATAGATAGATGTTTTTGCCTGACTATTGGAAGCCGGAAGCGATTGTTAACTAAAAAGATGCTTGCTTGTATATTAACTTGACTGTAGCTTAAAAGAAAATATAAATAAAATCATTTATAAATTAAAGAATAAAAACTTGTAAACAAATTCACGAGTGTTTGTAAATAGTTGTCTGCGGGAAAGAGCAAGCAACTCCGAAACATAATATCGTTTGTAAGAAAATAATGTTCGTAAAAAAAAATTAGCAGAAAATAAGTAGTTAAGTAAATTTAATGCTAGACAAGTAGTTTTAACACTGATTTGGGGGAAAATGACATATTTTTTTTTTACAAAAATATGTATCCAGCGGTGAAATACTATGTCATAAATTTGTAAAATATGTCCCAAATTTCTAAAATATGTCCCTTTTTTGCCCTATTATGTCATTGTGTCCCGGCACACAGGAATATGTCCTTTGGACATAAAATATGTCCAGTTGGCAACCCTGCTCCCGAACCAACACATTCTAAATTGTTTAAGTTTTTACGGACAAAAGCGTTGTCAAATTCCACGACCTTTTTTTTCTTATCTTCCATGTGTAAAACTAAAACAAATCACCATTAACAAATAAATGAAACCCAAAACTAACAGAAATTACAATAGATAACCTAGTCAAACTCAAAACGAGCAAAAAGTAAAAGGAGTATGGCTGACAACACCCATGTCTTTTTCAGACCAGAAGTTAATTTGCACTTTACCTAAAAAAAAAATAAAATAATAACCGTGTATTGTCAGTTTGATATACATATTCTTGTATCTATTCCTTATAGTCTTAATACTTCTTTATTAGTTGAAGTCAAAACGGTGAAAACATTTAAAATGTATTTTGTTTTCAGTAAAGTGCAAATTACTTTCTGGTCTTGAGGAGGTATGGGGGTTGTCAACCCTATTCATGCTAATTGTTGCTATTTTGAACTTGAACAGGTTATTTATTGTTATTTCTGTTCGTTTTGGGTTCAATTCATTTATTTATGGTGATTTATGGTAGTTTTACGCTTGGGAAATTATTTGAATTTATTTCTACTCATTTTTGGCTTAACGAGGCCATGGGCACCGGCAAGTGGGGGGGGGGCAGGGGGTCATGGCCCCCCTTGAAAATTTGGGACTATATAGTAATTATAAAGAAACCAAAGGAAAATAAAAGCAGAGTAGGGGAAAACCACAAAATGTTTATTGCTCCATTGTTGGCTGCCTGCCAATACATTTTGACCCATAATAAGGAAAAATATAAGTTCTAATTTGTGACTGTGTAACCCCTAACAAGTTTTCCACAAAAAAATGGTCTATATGATTTGGTTGGAGCAAAAAAAAAACAACAACAAATAAACACGCATCCGTGAACTTTCTTCTGACGAAAAATACGAAATTTCACATTTTTGCAAATAGGAGCTTGAAACATCTACAGTTGGGTTTTCTATTGCGCTTAATCTTGTGGTTTTATTTGCATTAAGATTCTATCATTTTCAGGGGGAGTTTCCCCCTTTTTTTCAAAAATGAGGCAAATTTTTTCAGGCTCGTAACTTTTGATGGGTAAGACTAAACTTGATGAAACTTATCCAGCATAAAGATCCGATTCTTTTGATGCATCTACTGGTATCAAAATTAGTTGCAACTTTTGATGGGTAGGATTAAACTTGATAAAACTCATATATTTGAAATCAGCATAAAAATTTGACTCTTTTGATGTATCTATTGGTATCAAAACTCCGTTTTTTAGAGTTTCGGTTACTATTGAGCCGGTTCACTCCTTACAAAGATCTACAAAGGTCTTACAAAGGTCGCTCCTATCAAAGATCTACAAACACATTTCCTAAATTTAGGAAGAAAGCCATTGATATGGTTTAAAAATTTACTGAAATAACAGGAACTGCATTTTCAGACCTAAAACCAGAGAAAAAGAAACTGGTAACTGGAAACTAAATTAAAATGTTATTTTGTCAAAATTTCAATAGTTAATAGACCTGTCAACATGGGCACCCAAATGGGGGGCAGAGGGGGTCCAGTCCCCCTCCCCTAGCTGAATGATTCTGCCTTATGGTTTTGCTTTGAGATTTCTATTAGGCCTATAAAGAATTGGAGGTGCTGATTAGACCAGGTAGGCCCCCCCCCTAAAATTCAGCTTATGGGCGCCCATGCTTGTCAAGTAGGCAAATTTCTAAGACTTAGAAATCAGAAGAGGGTTAACATGGAACATGGAAGCTTGATAATACCTTCTCAGAGTATAGTTTTGGCCCTGGATTCATTACTGAAAGTTTCATTTTTCTAACCTAGCCCCTTTCCAAGATGGCAAAAAGTAGCTAAACTAGAATTTTACCAAAATAAAAACCTACAATAACCCAAACTCAAAACAACCAGAAATTGCTATTAAAGAATAAATGAAACCCGCAGTAGAATGCGTGATTTGCTCACGGTAGAATGCGATTTCTTACTGCAATTCGTTTCATTTATTTGTGGGTTCTAATTTCATTAATCAAGCATTATATTTTCATCATATTCTGTGACATTTCTTAAGAAATGAGCGTCAAAGAAACAGGTTCTACTTAGCTTCTATATACATAGACGCTATAACAGATAAATACCATCAATAAATTTGAAAACGAAAATTCAGTCCGAATTTTGAAATTTGAAAAGAAAATTCAGTCCGAAAGGAGGTGTTTCCGAAGCTATTGAAGCTCCTCTGGGATGAGCTGGCAAAGGACGACAATGTCAACCTTCAAAATGGATTCACAGCATTCTTTGACAGAAAGCGTTGCAATGAAAAGATTCCCGATAGGCGATCAAATGACGAAATCCGTGAGGCAGTTGGTGATCCTGTCATTACTTCCTTTGAATAAAGCCGGTTTGTCACTGTTGGTACTGGCCCAAGAAAGGTAATGTCAGTGTTGTTGAAGAAAGATATGTTTTCGCTGGACCACGAACAGAAGGCTCTCCAGATGAGGGGATGGTGAAGTTCAAATTTATGGAACATGTGAGCAATATTGACTTCAGTTACAACTGGCCCAAGAAAGGTGATGTCAGTGTTTTTGAAGAAAGATGTGTTTTCGCTGGACCACTCGTTCGAAAAGGACATGGCCCCTTCCAAATTGCAGGGCACCGTGAAGTTACAAAGTCATACAAAAACTTTGCAAAGAACACAAATTCTAGCTTCTGGTTTTCCGGGATTTTTCCTGCAAGTTCTGTTTTTTGACATGATCTTAGTCTAATTTTCTGTATTTTTTTTAAATTTTGTTCAATATAAGTGACCTTTTTTACATTGAATCTTAGACGAAAAAGTCTGGAAATAAGTGGTTGTGCAAACTTACCGAAAGCATGGCCAACTTCGAACAAATTAGGAAACTACATGAACAGTACATAAAATAAAATAACGTCGTTCAAAGTTGGACGAAGTGTAGGTAACTTTGAACACCATTTTCAAAAATAAATTATGGCCATGTGGGAAGGGATAGAAAAAATTCGTAACGTCCACCCTCTTCAGTGGTCATTAATACATATGAAAATGTGTTTCTAGGTTGTTATGTTACCATTTTCAAAATTTATTGCGAAACAAAGGAGAAAAAAAAGGTACTTTTAGTTCAAAGTAACCCTTTGTTAAATTCCCTTTTTAATAGTCGAAATTTATTGGAGAGCAAAAAATACCCCTCCCCACCCCACCCACCCATATGCCCCATATTTTTTAAAACTAAAATTTTCCATTATTATAAAAAAAAAAGCACAGTGATAATGCTAAATCCCAAAAAGGCATCTCAGCAGTATCCCAAGAACGACTGAGGGTATTATATTCAAACTTTCGGGGCTACTTCTGTTCTTAAAATTTAACCAATTCAAAATAGCGTAAGTGTATCCAAGCTATCAAATAAAGAAAACAGATTTTTTTTGTGAATGGTATCAAGTTTTCTATTTCAGGTGAGCTAGAGGAGGTATGAAACTAAATTAAACACTACTATTTGTGTCCAGATTTTTAAAAGGGTGTATGTTGTTAAAAATTGCTGAAAATTTTTCTCCAGCATACAAATAGCAGGTCAAACTATAAAGTCCTTAAAAAACGAAAAGATATAAAGTATTATTTTCTTTTTCCTGAAAAGACTATGTCAATATAAAATGAAAAGAAATTAATTAAAAAAACTTTTTGCACAAAATAAGATTTTCAAAGAAAAGTAAAGAACTCCATTAAACCAAAAACGAGCAAAAATAAAATCAAATAATCTGCCAAGCGTGAAACTACCACAAATCAGCATCGATAAATAAATGAAACCCGAAACGAACAGAAATTACAATAAATAACCGAGTCAAAAGTAGAGTAGTACCCTACCTACCATTTTAGGGCCTTTACGTTCCTTCCTGTGCTATTTGGGGCCTTTACGTTCCTTGGTGCCTTTCTTTTGAGCGAATCATGAGTGAATATTATTATTGTAATTATGCTCAATAAAATTGTTTCTAAATCAAAGGTATTTTTCTTTCTATAGTAGACTAGCGTATATTTTTTAGAGTACAAAAAAGTCTTGTCAGTCGATTGCTGGTTGCGACAGTGTTAGGACTCTAAAAATGGATAGATTTAAGAAAGAGCGAATCATGAGGAATATATTGTTTATGGAAAAACGTTTGATTCTAGATGATGATTTTCTAGAGCTGTCTATTCAAAGGAAGATATTTTCTCGGGAAATGCTTGTCGATATAATGAAAACTGATTCTCCATCATTTGACTATTGTATGAAGCTTCTACATCGTGGGCCATATGCATTTACACAATTTATTGATATATTGATCACGATCATTTACATTCACTTTGTATTGATCAAGTAGGGAAAAATCAGGATCACATTTAGTACAATACAATGTAGTTTCACTCTTATCGTATCTCTTTGTGTAGTCAATGATACTTTTTTCATTTATATTGTAAAATTCACGTGTTTCAATTTGTGTATTTGATGCAATGTCACAAACAGAATTCTCAAATGAAAAATCACTCTCCAAAACTGCCAAATAAAAATCCGTAGGTTTATAATCATAACATCCAGTATCTTCACAACGATGCCGTAGAAAGCACACTCTTTTGTAATTTTCACACTTGAAGCACTGTCCAAATTCATCTTCCCAATATAGTTTAAACCCACGACAATATCAGTCTCTCAAGAATAGACTAAATGATCGTTTCGAATTTTTCTAATCATACCAGGATAAGTATTTTCCCACTGATTACATTTATCATAGTGACAGTTTGAACATAGGAATCCTCTGACATGAGAATCGCAAACTTCTTCAAGGCATGAATTACAATCTTTAATGTTAATGGCATATCCTTGGTGAAGTTTGCATGGATTGCACAATCTACACTTTTCATCATATTCACTGACAGTAGTGCAATTCTCACAGGATGACCAACTGCCCAATGTATATAAACATAGAGGACATATGTAGTACATTTTCTTCACTATTGACACACAGACTGCAGATTACAAACTAACTACTCTCCTAGAAAGAGTGTTCTTCTTTCTTTTACTTCGAGTACTCGCTTCAGATTTCCTAAAGACAAAATAGGAGGAGGAGGAGGAGTAAACAGGTGACGTCACACTTTAAACATGTTTGAGCGGGATTTTTTTCCCGTTATATTCGCTTCATTGGAATGTGATAATTTCCATACAAACTGTTCCTATTGTTTTTTTTTTTGGAAATCCATGTAATGTTCAAAAGCAAATCTACAATACTATTTTTTTTTATTTCAATTAGTATGTCAATAAATTGAACCAATGCATTGGGATCACGATTTAAAAGCCTCATACAATAATCCAAGGTTGGAGAGTCCCGTTTTATGAAGTCATCAACCATTCTTTGACTGAAGATTCTCCTCTGCACCGACAATTTCTTAAACCGGTCATTTAGATTTAAACATTTTTCCAAAGTGACAAGGTTCTGCATGATTGTTTCTTTCTCAAATACATTCATTTTTTTTTTACTGTTGATGTTTACACTGCTGAATACATACTAACTAACAAATATTGAAGAAAGAAAATAGTCTGTTTCAAATACTCTCTCATCACCTATTGGTTCTTCTGCAAAAGAGTAAACAACTCTCAAAAATCCTACTACAAAAAAAAGAAAATGATCATCAATATATTTATTTCAACAAATTTATATATATATATAAAACAATATTATGGCTTTTTCAATAAATGACTCAGTCCATTTTTCTCTATATGCTCAACAATTGCATTCAAACCTGCTTGTAAGGTAGATATATTCTTTATATTCACTTTGGCCGCAAAACATAGCTGTTCATCCATCTTGAATCGACTGAGAGATTTTACATATCTACTGAAAATCTCATCCCACTCGAAAGTTATTCTGCTCCCTGGTGCTATTTCTACTGCAACATTTGCCGCTCTTATCATCACTTCATCGCTAGTCTCTTTCTCTTGTCTCTTTGTGTTCAATACAGTGAAATTACTCATTTTTGTAATATTCCAAAGAAAAAAAAATAATATTCACAATAATACTATCGAACAAAATCCAATTCAGAACTGTGACACTAATCAACTCTTTCCCACTTTATATAGAGTATTTTCCAAGGCTATGGGGTTTTTCCCCAAATCCTGTTGACAAATCAGTTAAGTAACTAGGTTTTCCCCCTGTTGAGAAACTAATTAAATTTTCCCAAAATTGTTCACAAAAACATGTTATGTAACTAGGGTTTTTCCCAAGGTCTCTGTTGACAAAAACATTTCTGGGTTTTCCCCAGTGACCTTGACCTCAGGGCTCAGGGACTACGTACTCCCTTTCAATGGCATATAGCGCCTACTATTTTCCAAGGGCACATACTACTCCTGTACCCATGGATTCTAGCAGACTCTGTTCCTTCCTGTGCTATTTGGGGCATTTACGTTCCTTAGAACCTTTCCAAGGCAGATTACCAGACTGGTTATTGCTATTGTTGTCAACTGCACATGGAATTACACTTCAGCTTCACGTGCACATTTTTTTTTTTTAAAGTTGGCAAGGTATAATGTGGTCAAACATGTATTGAGAGTATGGTCGTCATTATATAACTCAAGCAGACTCGTTTTGAGTCAACATCCATTTTTTAGGAGCCAATCAGAGAGCGGAGGTTACTCCATATACAATAACTTGATTGATGGTTGGGATTTGAATAAAAGAAATGGTTTTCGTTATAAATCATATTAGCAAGAGAATTGAATTCAAATAGAATAGTCTATTTGAGAGGATATTAGTAAAGAAAAATGAGTTGTGCGTTTACATTATTGGAGATTACTGATGGAGCTGGTAGTAGCAGCAAGTTTATACAAGTACCCAATGTGGCTGTGAAAATAACCGCTGGCTGTAGACTATGCCTTGAATGGGACGATATGTATGCTAGATACGAGATATCATTAAGCAAATTTAAGCAGGAGGAGCAACTATGTTTTGCTAGAAAAGTGAATATTCTCCATATAAATAAACTTTGGTCAGCATTAGATGTCCTATCGAAATATATTGACTAGAACAAAATACATTAGTGAAAATTATTATTGTAATTAAGCTCAAAAAAATTCTCCCTAAATCAATGGTATTATGCATTCTATACTAGACTTGCGTATGTTTTTTTGTGTAGAAAAAATTCTGGTCAGTCGGTTGCCGGTTGCGACAGTATTAGGACTCTAAAAATGGAAAGATTTGAGAAAGAGTGAATCATGAGGAATATAGTGTTTATAGACAAGCTTGTGATTCTAGATGATGATTTTCTAGAGTTGTCTATTCAAAGGAAGATATTTTCTCGGGAAATGCTTGTCGATATAATGAAAACTGATTCTCCATGATTAGACTATTGTATGAAGCTTCTACATCGTGATCCAAATGCATTTACACAATTTACTGATATATTGATCACGATCATTTACATTCACTTTGTATTGATCAAGTAGGGAAAAATCAGGATCACATTTAGTACAATACAATGTAGTTTCACTCTTATCGTATCTCTTTGTGTAGTCAATGATACTTTTTTCATTTATATTGTAAAATTCACGTGTTTCAATTTGAATTTGAAAATACAAAGTGAATGTAAATGATCTACCACCACTAGTTGTCGTTGACAATGATGATAATCTACATGTAGAAGAAGAATAATAAATCTAAACCAAAAAAAATTTTTTTTGTTATGTATATACATGTTTTATTAATAAACAAATTTACATACATTTTTAAAACACTTTACTCGTAGGGCACTAAAATCAATATTATACAATTCTGAGAGCATATTTTCCACCACAAAGTCGTTAAGACGAGAATTGTCTACGCAAATATTGCGAAACTGCTTGTAAGAATAACCACGACATCTGAAAACGAAATATAATAGTGCATGAAAACCACAGCTTTTAGTCGATAGATCCTGCACTCTCTTCCGGTTTTGAATAATGGGTTTCCCACTGCTTTCAATATAGGTTTTAATATGGACACCATAGAATGTGAATCCGAGAGGATTAAAAAATTCAATAGTTTTTGCTGTTTGAAAGATGCACAACCAGTGTCCAGTATTTCTTATATTCGATGGACTGCTATTAACAATGATAATGGTATGAGTACCACCTTGAATTTTGTCAAGGAAATCCGAGGGTAGACAATAGGATTTGTATTTGGACATGAATGGATCCAAGTTAAATACATCAATTATTTGATTCGTGTTCATGGTGCCAAGTCTAGTAGAACACTACCATCGGGAGTGATCTCCCAATAGGTTTCAAATTGACATAGCGATATTAACGTAATGCTTTCAGTCAAGGCATCGGCGACTGTGCACTCTAAACGTACACTCCCTGTTCTAAAAACAGTAAAATCCTGGGTGCCAGACAAGTCTAAAACAATTACACCATGAGTTTTTGAAAACATTGAATCAGTTATTCCATTTTCAAATAGTTGTTAATCATGATCCAGTTATTGCATTATCGATTCATAGAGAGTTCAATATGATTTGCTATCAAATGATAAATTGCACAGAGAAACTCTCTTCACTTTGCACACAAGACTTGACAAACCAAAAAAATTAAAATCATGAGGTGAGGTGGTCCAGAACCCTACAGAACTAACACCCTTTACAAACGCCAATACGAGTTTCGAATGGATTTTCCCACTGATAAATCACAAATCAGTATAACTAAGAGAACCTGTAGGAATGTGACGTTGATTGGTCACTGTTTGAGGAACGAGCAGTTTGATACTGTTACCGTTGGTTCTCAGTTTTTCCACTGCCAATGCAACAGAGCTCATGACCTGTTGTTTTCGCACATGAAGTACTGCTGAAGTGAGATTGACCGTTGCATCAGGTGCTCCAGCAATTGTTTTTCTCAAAATGAAATTACCTGGAGCAAGTTTTAACTTTATTTCAATCTCAACGTTGGGTGGTGACCATTTCGAAATGTCAAATATTTGATGATATAATTTACCAACCAAATGATATTCCTTGGTCACTGCTGTAGTCAGCTTACCATCAGTGTCAACATTTAATCTATATTCATAACCTATTGCATGACCTTTCAATTCCTTGTATGATTTCGGTGTCATCAACATAAATTGTATATAGCTTGCATAGTTTGACAAATTATTGCTAGTGCTAACCAATGTTCCATTAATGTACACATTAATTTGTCTGAGCAAGTTGTGTAGAATACAGTATTCATAGGATAGGCCATCAACAGCACTATGAGTTTGATTGTCAGACTTTTTCTTCACCACAACATTTAAATCAATAACTGTGGATGACAAATCAATGAAATAATCTTCATTGGAAAATATTTGAAAGTGTATATTTTCCGAGAGGGGCTGCTGAGGATGAAATTGTTCATAGTAACCATGCTTGACACTGACATCAACATTTTCAGCATTGAATAGTTTTAATGATGAAGTAATCGATGGATGTGATTCTTTATGAGGGAGATAAGTCATCTTATGAGAAAAATCTTGTTTTGATCTAACAATCTTTTTATTATTCTTTTTCTTGATACTTTTTCTTTTCAGAATTGTTGTTGTTGATGATGGCTTACGCTTCACACCTGGAGGGAGACTGATGAATGAATGACTACCACGCATCCTTTTTAAACCTTTTCCATTTTGTTGAGATTTTAATTGTTCGCCAACAGCTCTTGCTGAAGATCTAAGATTTTCCTTAAGACTATCCTTGAAATTTTTACCCGCACCCAGTCCTGTAGCTTTGAGCCAGCAAAATTTGTTGCAGCTGGAACAATCTATTGCTTGACAATGGGTAGTGTAGAACGAAATAGCCTATCGAACAAACTACCAAGACCATAACCAGACATCGTAGTACGCCCCTTGTAGTAATCTAATCCATGACCTATTTGATGAGGACTCAGAGCAGCAGCATAACAATTAATGTCAGGACAGACAAATGGGATTCTTCTACTATTCATCTTGAATGACAGGTCGAAAATGACATGTAATTACACATAAACCCTTTGTTACAGCTAAAAGATCACCGAGTTCAGTTCTTAGTGTTAACTGACAGAGTTCCAAATATGAAGTGTTTACAGGAACATACTGGAGGTGTCTTATATTATAGTGATGTACATTATTTTCTGTACTTTTTCTTTCTAGAACACGTAAAAGGGGGACATTGGAATTACCAACTCTGGACGATTCCACAAACGAACTGTAGATGAATATACAACTGTTCGAGGAGAAGCTGGGTGCATAGTCTGCATAGATAACATGTCCACTACCACTAAAATTTTCTGTCTTAATAATATGGTTTTTAAAACCAAGAACCTCACGTAAAGTTTCATTGATGAAAATTCTTTCATTCTCAAATGGATTGTAAACATAAATTCTCCTTTTTTCTGTCGAGTAATTCAAAGTGAAACCACTTTTTTTTCGACTTGCAATTTTTTTGTTGATAACTCGACACAGTTTATGCATATTATTGTATTCCATGTAGGGTATGTTATAAATAGGGTACTCATTAGAGTCAAAAGTTATCTTTGTACCTTCATCGCCGAATTCAAACGGTCTCATTCTAATATAAAACGTGATATATTTTCTTATAACATAGAATGCATTCTTGATAAGACGATTGATAAGAGCAACTTCATATCTACCTTGAGATTTAATGGTAGGCGACAATTTAGTCCAAAAATCACTTGTTCTATTCAAATCATCATAGAGAGGATCGGAAACATTGGACATGCATGTCACACAGAAATCATGGGACACTGTGTAAGTCTTCGAAACCTATCCAAGAATTAAATTCAGAGTTGTAACCAAGCCAGCGAACTAACAACTGTTTCTTACCATATCGCGTTCGAGTTTTTATTACCTTTTCAATTTGATAAATACCACCATATGTAACTTTTTGCAATGTATTGTCATAAAATCCCCCATAAATCTCACCATCTTTGCTATCGCGTAGTCAATAGGTCACGGGGCTGGTCTCTATAGCTTTTGACGCTATAAAAAGTTCAGAAGACCGTAGGTAATTCCCTTTTTCAAAAATATTACTTGACCGATTGATTCGAACCCTATCACCCACAATCAATTTGCTTTTTATTCCATTTTCATTGTTAGAAGAAAATTGTTTGACAAAAATGTCAAGTGTATTGTTATCATTGTGATGATCTTTAAAATAACCAAGATTCGAAAGGGACTGATGAGGATGTTGATTCTAAAATTACATAATTTTATCCAAATCATAAATGATGACAGCAGTGTTTTTGAGTGTATAATATCTAGAAATGAGAAGGCGAATGGTTCTAATCAATCATTCAGCCAATGCAGCCTTGAGTGGACTGTGACTATGATATAACTGTGTATTATATTTTAGTAGAATTTTCTTCACATGTGGATTGACAAATTCACTTCCTCGATCCGTTTGTATTTTTTTATAGGAATCTCGATCAATTATTGTTTCTAGAGCAATTGCAATCTCCTCTCCACGCTTAGATTTCAGTGGAATGGCATAGGAATAGCGACTAAAAATACTGATTGCAAATAGAATGTACTTGTATGGTTTATTGTTTTGGCATTGCCATTCATCCAAAGTCATAAGATCAGCTTGCATGATTTGTAGAGGGTAAAATGTCTTTGTTTTTCGATATTGATTAGTGCAAAGTTTGCGATTTCAATGGAGTCTGTAGCTAGGTTCATTTTGAAGATATTATTTTGCTGCATTCTGTTGAACATTGGGGACTTGAGCAGGTGTACTGGGAGCACTAAGACTTCCCATCTCACCAACATTTTAATAAATACGTTTAAGAGGTTCATCCATTTTGTATGTAAATGTGTATCACCACCGCTACCCTTTTGTATACTAACAGAGGTGTTGGCAGTTGTCGGGGAAAGATGCTTTTTTCTAATAATTAAAGTTGAATCATTGCTGCTGCTGCTTTTGTAATTAAATTTGGGTTTACTTATTAGCATTAGAGTCTTGAAATCGTCTTTTTTAGAATAATCATCCTCCTCCTCATGCTTTTCATTATTGAATGATGCCAAATATTTTGAATTGTTTCTTTTTAAGAGATGCGCTTTGTAAAAGTTCGATGTGTGTCAATATCTCAAAATATTTATGTCAATGGATAGAGTTTTCATGCCATTTGAGACAAAATCAGTTATTAGATCAATGAGATTGTAAGTGTTGCTACCTAGGGTGATTTGATGATTTGTAGCATCAATTTTAATATCACTGCTTCCATTCAAATAGTTTAACAATCTTTTGCCCTGTTCCCGATAGGAAACTGGTAATAGATCTATTATTCTTGATATGTGGTCTTCTTCGAGTGGCAGTAGTGGTGTTGATTGTGTAATATTCGCCTCTTGTATCTTATCTGCAACATTCACAACACTAATGGGTTTAATTTGATAGGGTTTCTGCTTGTCAACACGACGAAGTGCCGTTTGAAAAATTAAAAGTTTCTGATCATCAGGTATGCTATTATCATTAAGGAAATCTGTGAGATTACCCTCAAAAGTTTGCAGTGGAGATAGAGCTTCATCAATTGCAGTCAATTTATAGGGTTTCGCCATTTTTTTATTTTTTTTTTATTATTTTTTTTTTATGCAATAGAGTTACGATTGCTAACAAGACCGGCAATAATTGGCAATAAAACTGTGAAAAAACCTTCCCCTGCCTGAACTAAATGTTTTCTTTTCTGTTTTTGACTGGTCTTTCTCTTGGACAGTGCACGAACAAAGGGTTGACGTTGTCTATTTTGCATCTAAATTGTAAATGGTAGTTGAAAATTGTTTGTAGTCAAATTTAAACGCTGTTCAGAATTGAGTTTAATCAACTCTGGATTTACACTGCACAATACGCCCTTCCTTGGACGAGGTTTTGGACTACTCAAAACAGAGAAACAATATCTATTGTAATGTAACTTCTTCAACGTTATAGTTTCAACTAATATCTTTTCCTATCACTCACAGGCAGATATACTGTTATCTCACGATCAAATATATTACCAAAAACACGTAGTTCTTGAGGTGTGTTTTGATTAAGGTCAATTACAATGTACCCATTTGGTTTACTTGTAGCCTGATTGTAAGCTGACAACAAGAATTTTGGTTGACCCGGATAAATTTGTTTGTTTAATGTTATGAGAGAACTTGAGTCACGAACAACTTTGTACACAATGTAATGAGTACAGTTCAATGCAAGAGTTCGCATACATTTACTCTGATGAAAGAGATTGTGTAGAACAATGGTGACAGAAATTTTTTCATGATGAGAACGCACTGTGAACAATTGGATCATTTCCTCAGACCATTGCTCTATTGATTCGGCTAAATCATCAATAATAAGCCAAGAATTTGGTTCAATTGAATTGAACGCAACATCCAATCCCTTGATAAATTTAATTTGAGGTTCAATAGTCCTTATCATATCATTGTCCTTACCTTATCATATCATATGATTGTTGCCAAACACTATAGCAATAGCATATATTTTTTATGGTAGTTTGATGATCTCCTGCTCCCAACATTTTATCTCGATTCTGAATTATTTTCATCAAAAGTGTTGTTTTCTCACTCATTGATGGCCCACAGAGAAAAGCTCTGAAAGGTGTTATAAACTGATACATAACCTATGTGTATCTAACTCTATTCAATGAACAACAACAACTGAAGTAAAATCAAAGTGTTTACTATATTAAATAGTCGATACAAAAAAAAACATTAGAAATACAACAATTTTTTTTTTTACATTGTACAATCGAAACTAGTAAATGTATGTACACATATATATATATATATAAAGAAATAAAAACTTTTAATAATACAACACTGGAAACAAAAATAAAAAATCTGCTCTAAATTATTAAAAGCTGGTACCTGTAGCGCCCCCCCCCCCCGCTGGCGGCCGGCCGGGCGGCCGAAGGCCCCCCCTCAAGGTTTTAGGAATTTTTTTTAAATAAGTTTATTCACACCGAGACTTTCCCTATGATGAACACACTCGTCTCGGTCGGATGTTAAGTAGTGTCCAAGGGGAAGGGTACTTACGCCATCTCTACAAACATTAACCTTGTCAGAAATAGTACTCTTAGCAATTTGTTCAACATTTAGAGTAAAATTTTTATATTTTAGCGAGCGAATTGCCAGCAGTTTCCCTCTTGGAATTGTATTTTCACCAACATACTTTTTATAGACGTCCATATCAAAATTCTTTTCCACATAGTGCGTGGGCACTCCTTTGCAACGTTTTTTGATTTCCTCGGTGTGTGTTAGTATAAAGTACACCTTCGGACTTACAAACATACCCCGAGAAATCAAGTCACTTCCTGTTTCTGATTTTAAAAATAAAAGTTGGTTTGGAGCTTGACGTTTGACTAGTTCCGGATAGACTTCTCCGACCCAGTTGGTATATTCCATCTGAGAACTGATGGTTTCACTGTTAGCCAAATCGTCAAGTAGGTTTTATTTTGACATTTAAGAATAGAGAATTTGTATCCCCATAGCATGTCTCTAATTGTTCCTTCCCCAACCATTTTACCCTAGCTATAGTGTAGTAGAATTCCAACATGAGCTTTTTTGAAATTTCTAAGATTGATCTGCTTGCTGTAGCATTTTTATTTCATACTATTTTTCTTTTTTTTCTATTCAATAGTACCGTGTCTGGAGTAACGATTGTATAGGAGTGTTTTTTGTATCGGCAGTAATTCGAACATATTAATCGGGATCGGTTACAACGTCACAACGACTTCTATTGCGAACACTTTCACACATTTTACCAAAGGCCGAATTTAAAATGAGTTTATAGATTTCTTTTTCGACCTTTGTTTTCGCTTCAGAAAATTTCTTGACAAAAGTGTCAACAAACGTTTTCAAATAAGATTTTTGACTGAATTGGAGGGCTCTATGGATCTTTTTGACTTTGAAACCATTGTTACACATCCATTTCAATGCTACGTGGTTTACTACAATATTTTTTTTCGGTAGGAGATCGGCAATAAGTTTTTGTTTTGAAGGTGACCAATGCATTCTCTCTTCCTCCACCAAAAATCTGTTGCGAGGACTCAAAGAGTCCCTAGACACAGATCTATTAATGCATGGAAAAACAAAATCTTTTACCGTATCATGAAGTTCCACTGGTATCTTCCCATCAATTTCAAAAAACCATCCCACCGGTCCATTTTCCTCAACACTGGTAATTTTGGGGAAATTGGAGGCATAAGGGTCATTGAGCAACTGTTCGTCACCACAAGGTAGAGCATAATGAGACATAGCCGAAGGGTATAGGGAATTCATATCAAGGAAAACTGCATCCGACTTTTCTCCCGTCTTCTCTCCAGTTGGATCAGTTTCCAAGATACGATTCCCATGGAAAACGTAGCCACCTCTCATTGATCTCTCAATAAACAAATGTTGATCAATGTCGGTGATGAGTTCAATTTTTCCCTAACTAATTTTCAGGTAGAGGACCTTTACCATATATAGATTGGAAAAATAATACCGTATATTAAGATTGAATTCCTTATAAATATGGTCCATTTTTCTAAATACTATATCCAACAGAATTAGTACATAACTCGAAAAGTATAATGTGCATTAGTCAAATCAATTTTTGCACCCTCCTTCTTCCCACACCTTTTTGGCAAAGTTGTATTCATCAGGGGTGCACCTACGATCGTGCAGACTGTCGTAAAACGGTTCAATTGAGGGAATTTTCTCCTCGGCAAATCTCAACATCGAATTAAAATGATCATAAGCGTAAACACCTTTGACCGTTAACAAATCATATAAAGCATTTGGAAATTTTTGTTTGAGAAGGGGGAAAGCGTTGCAGCCGTCATCGTTTTTCTGTACTTGAATCAATTCGCTCAAAGATTTAGGGAAAAAGCTGAAGGAATCTAAAAAGCGAATTTTATTCGCGTACTCAACGCCGTCTTCAACAAATTTCCACATAAATTCCAAAACAAGCAATTTTTCCGATGACTTTGGTATGATTTTGTAGGAAAAGCTGTCTTCCACCCATGCATCATCTATAACTCCATTTCTTTTAAGTTGTGCAATTGCTGCTAGCACAAACTTCAGATTGTAGTTGGAATTGTGCATAGAAACCGGAAGAAAGAGCTGTTGTTTAATTTTTAAATTACAATTATTATGAGCCCACCCCCGAAAGCTACTTCTCCCTGTGGAATTAGCATCAATAAGATGATTATGATCCTGGACAGTGTCTTTTGGGGCAAGAACACCCCTACAAACCCAACAAATTGATCCTATTTCTAGAGCACATTCTTCCTCATCTGTTAGTGACATGGGATAATTGGTATGGCGCAATCTTGATATCGACTTATTCGCTGTTTTGATTTGTGCTACAAGCGTTTTTTCCATGTTACCCTCCTCTCCCATAGTCTCAAAAAACTCTACCAGTTTCATTTTGTTGTTGTTGGGGTCTCGCTGAGCATGTGCATATGACACAGCTACAAGTTTATGTTCTTTGACTATATTTGGCTTTGAAGAGTTAGATACATCCAGCAGTCTTGCTTCACAATCTAAAGCCACTTTATCACTCTGTAATAGGGAATTTTGAAAGTTTTTAAATTGTAAAATGGCTTTGTCTCCTGCCGGCATTTCTACTCTTTGATTACCGTGAATTTTACAATATTTTATATGATCGTTGAATGTTCTCTCAGTTGTAAATGGGGAAAGACAAATGGGGCAGTAATGTCGTTCCCCTTTGTGAACACCCTGAGATAACAATCTACTAACTGCAGTAATGTGGAAAAAATGACAGGCTCATATGAATTTATATCTTTGACATGCTCATACTTAATCCAGACCTAATTTTTTATATTATCTACTCCGGTGTCCGGACTGCATAAAAAATTCCTTATCCATTTGGTTTCTTCGACCCAGCCAGACAGACTGTATTATAGTGACGAATCACTCCACCCATTCCAATAGTTTCAGTTTCTTTTTCAAACATAGTTATTTCTTTTAAGGACACCGGATACTTGCCCTCCAAACAATCAAAATTTACTTTTGGGAAATTTTCTCCACCATTTCGTGCAAATTCATCTAGTTTCTTCATGCTAGCTTCCATTGCAAGAGGTTTATGTGCAGCAGTTAAAAATGCATATTTAAAACATTTCAAACCTGCATCAAAATTTGAACCTTGAACTCCCCCTGTAGCCATCACATCTGGATGACATTTGATTCGTCGGTTTCCACCCGCCCCTCTTAAGTTAAATTGTTTTTTCAATTTACTTAGTTTCAGACCCAGATTCTCAGTGAATAAAATCGTGGACCCACAACCCTTCTCAATAAATGTATAAAAAGATGATATTAATTTATTGACCCAATTGAAAAAATTATCATCAAAATTATTTAAGCCAGGGTAAAATTTCTGATTCCCGGTTGAAAAATAAAAATGAAAAATATTACCTGACTGTACTTTTTGCAAATAGACTTTTTGACTAATTGAAGCTTTAATACCATTTCTTCTGCCCCAGTTCTGGATCTGACTCTCAATAAGTGCTTGAATTTTGTCGATGGATATATGGAGAGTTTCAACAGGGTCGACTAAAATAATACCTCCGTCTTTTAAACTCTCCTCGGGGGGATTAAAAACTACCCTGTGTGTTTCAATGTGACCTAGAGCAGATTCTAACACACTAAATTCACGTAATACAGTTTCTGGGGGCGTGACAATGTTTTCAAACCCTGCACCATTTTGCTCAGGGATCATATCACTAATAGTATTTACATTGCTCCCAGAAACATCACTATCAATGATTTCCACAAGCTTATTAAGCTCTTCCATATTAAACTGAAAATCAGGGGGAATATTTTGCGACATACCTTCACTAATATCCTGTGAAATGGGATATTTCTCTTGAATCCTTTCTAATTCCGAACCATGGAAGGTAGTCCATTTTATTACATTCCCCTGAAACTAAAAGAAATAAATTTAGTTTTTTTCCCTTTGCTGGATGTATCTTCAAATTCACATACACATACACACACTATACAATTGTAATTGAGAGAGAGAGAGAGAGAGAGAGAGAGAGAGAGAGAGAGAGAGAGAGAGAGAGAGAGAGAGAGAGAGAGAGAGAGAGAGAGAGAGAGAGTAGGATAAAATTAATTCTTTCTCAGAATCGATTTTTTTTATATAGATATTGGGGGAGGGCCCAACACGCACCCTCCCCAATTTTTTTTTTTTGATACAAATTTTAATAATATTATTTAATAAAAAAAATTATTATAAGAGTATTATTTTAAAACATGAACATGAAAGAGTGAGAGAGGAGAAATATAATTTCCTTACGTTCTCGTTAGAAGAGCTGATCATAGCTTGTGGAGAGTCCATGTTTGTTGTCATCTGGGGACTACGGATGGTCTCAATCAACCTCAATAAACTGTCTATAACACAACGATCAACATGTCCTGGTGATTGATTCTCTTCATTTTCCTTACGATTGATTGCACGTGGAATCTCTTTTAGCTCAACAATTCTTATCTTTTTTGTTTTTTTTGGTCGCCTCTTCTTGGTGTCCATCTAGAAAATAATAGCAAAATCAAATTATTTGCTACAAATATACTAATGTCTTTATTAATCCTGAGAAAAAAACAGTCTCTTTTGAATTTCTAAGTCATGGAATGCTAACAAACAATTGTTTTTTGTAGCTTTTTTTTGTACAAGAATGGAGGGAGGTCTTATCATACACAAACATATATTTATTAAATTCCCCTATTATTATTATTATATTTTTTACTAATCCTATTAAAAAAAAACGTATAATAAGAGGCTTGTGTTCAAACACGCACATGAAAGAGAGGATAAATTAAATTTCTCTTACGTTTTTGATAGAAGAGCTGATTTCAGCTTGTGAAGAGTCCACCTTTGTTATCGGGAGTTCTTCTGCTATTCTGGGACTAGGGATGGTCTCAATCAGCTTCAATAAACTGTCTATAACACAAGGATCAACTTGTCCTGGTGATTGATTCTCTTCATTTTCCCTACGATTGACTGCACGTGGAACCTCTTTCAGTTCAATAATTATTTTCTTTTTGGCATCAGTATATAAAAAAAATAAAGCAAAATCAAATATAGTCTTTTCAATATTGAGAAAAAAAAACAGTCTCAGTTTTAATTTCTAGAGACTTGTGTTCAAACATACACAAGAAAGAGAGAGAGAGAGATGGATAAGGAATTCTTGAAGAAAATATTTGCATAAGTAAAGAAAACAGTCCCCTATGGACCTCGTGGACCCTCACTACTTTTCCTTATTTATTTTACATTTTTGTTGACCTGAGGCTGAGCTATTATAGCAGAGTAGGACACAAAGCTAAGAAAAAAATATTTTTTGTCTCTTCGAAATAAAGAAGTCCATTTTAAATCTACATGGTTCTAATATATATATATATATATATATATATATATATATATATATATATATATATATATATATATATATATATATATATATATATATATATATATATATATATATATATATATATATATATATATATATATATATATATATATATATATATATATATATATATATATATATATATATATATATATATATATATATATATATATATATATATATATATATATATATATATATATATATATATATATATATATATATATAGTCTTTTCAATCCTGGGAAAAAAAGTCTCAGTTTTAATTTCTAGAGGCTTGTTTTAACTCTCTGATCACTTTTGACTCATAAAAATGGCACTAGTACTCTCAATTTCCAATAGAATGAGCCCCATTTGAAGTTTATACGACGACCCCTTCTATATGAAGTGCCTCTGGTAAAAAAATAAATGGAGTGTGGGGGAGGCTAGCTGCCCTCTAATCACTTTATACTCTTAAAAAGTGAATTACAACTTTCAATTTCCAACCAAATGAGCCTTCTAGGAATTATATACGAGCATCCCTTCCATAGCAACCATATATGCCCCCAGGGCATAAGTTACAACGCCTACCCCCGGGCCCTGGGGGGCTGAGTCGACACCGGAGTTTTTTGTTATCACAACTTTGAACTATTTTTAACAAAATGTCCAACACAAGATTTTTATCGGATGCATTTAGGGCGGGGAGGAGGGGGGGGCTAGTTGCCCTCCGATCTATTTTTACTCTTAAAAAGTAAACCAGAACGTTCAATCTACAATCAACAGAGCCCTCCAAACGTTACACCAGCACACCTTCCATAAGAAATATATTTGCCCTTAGGGAAATATTCATCATGCCTGCCTCCGGGTCCTGACGGGCTGCGTCAATGCAGGAATTTTTCTTATCTGACCTTTGAACTATTTTTAATGAAATGGCTATTATAAAAATTTTATCGGATGGGCTTGGGAGAAAAGGGTGCGTGTGGGAGGGGCTGTTGCCCTGAGATACCTTTTTACTCTTAAAAATTTAACTAGAACTTTCAATTTTCCAATCAAATGAGCCCCCTCTGAAGCTTATACGAGCATCCCTTTTATAAGAACCATACACGCCGCCAGGACAACACTTACAACGCCTATCCCCCGGGCTCTGGGGGGTGTTTTTGTTATCTAATTTTTGAACAATTTCCAAAACACTGGCTATCTCAAAATTTGTAGGGGATGAGTTTGGGGAAAAAAGAGCGTGGGGGCTATTTTAACACTCTTGACTCTCAAAAAGTCAACTAGAACTTTAAATTTCCAATCAAATGAGCCCTCTATGAGGTTTATACGAGCATCCCTTTCATGAGAACCATACATGCCTTTAGGGCATAACTTAGAACGCCTTCCCCTGTGCCCTGGGGAGCGGGGGTCTATTCACACCGGGTTTTTTCTTACCCAACCTTTGAACTATTTTTAACAAGATTTCTATCTCAAAATTTTCATCAGATGGGTTGGGGAATAGCTGCCCTCGGATCTCTATTGACAATTAAAAAGTGAGCTCGAACTTTCAATATCCAATAAATGAGCCCTCTCTGAAGTTTATACGAGCGTCCCTTTCATACGAACAATATATGCCCCACGGCATAACTTACAACGCCGGCCCCAGGGCCCTTGGGGGTTGTGATGACACCTGAGTTTTTGTTACCTGACTTTTGAGAAATTTTTACCTTAAAGCCTATCTCAAAATTTTTATTGGATACATTTGGGGAAAAGGGGCGTGGGGGGCTAGTTACCCTTCAATATCTTTTGACTCGAAAAAACTAAACTAGAACTTTCAATTTCCAATCAAATCAGCCATCTCTGAATTTTTTACGAGCATCCCTTGAATAAGAACCATATAGGCCTATTACCCAAGGGTATAACTTACAACACCTGCCCTCGGGCCCTGGGGGGCTGTGTTGACCCCTGAGTTTTCGTTATATGGTCTTTGAAATATTAAAAAAAACTATCTCAAAGTTCTTATCGGATGGGTGTGAGGAAAAAACAACGTGAAGAGTGGGGGGGGGGGCTAGGTGCCCTCTAATTTCTTTTGACTCTTAAAAGTGAACTAGAACTTTCAATTTCCAATAAAATGATCCCTCTTTGAAGTTAATACGAGCATCTCTTCCATAAGACCCACATAGGCCCCCAGGGCATAACTAAAAACGCCTGCCCCCGGGCCCTGCTGGGTTGTGTCAACACCGGATTTTTTGTTATATGATCTTTGAACTATTTTTAACACAATAGATATTTTAAAATTTTTATTGGATGCATTTGCGAAAATAGGATTTAGGGGGGGGGGAGCTGGTTACCCTCCAATATCTTTTGACGCTTAAAAAGTGAACTAGAACTTTCAATTTCCAATCAACTGAGCCCTCTCTGAAGTTTATACGAGCATTCCTTCCATAAGAACCATATATGCCCCACGGTATAACTTATAACCCTTGCCCCTGAAGACTGTGGGGGGAGTGTCCTGCTCAAACATATAATTTTCAGAACTTTCAACTACGTTGAACAAAATGGCTATACCAAAATTTTGATTGGATGTGTTTGGGAAAATGGTGGGCATGGAAGGGCTGTCAGTCTTAGAAAGCCTTAGAATCACTTTCGACTATTAAAAAGAGAACTAGCCATTTAAATTTCCAATCGAATGAGCCCTTTCTGAAGTTTCTACGACCATGTTGTCTATACAAAACCTTATATGCCCCATGGCATTACTTGCAATCCTTGCCCTGAGGGCTGTGGGGGAGTTGTCATCCTCAAAGACCTAATTTCCAGAACTTAAAACTACGTTAATAAAATGGCTGTCTCAAAATTTTGATTGGATGTGTTCGGGGAAGGTGGGCGTGAGAGGGGGTTTAGTTGCCCTAAATCACTTACGACTTTTAAAAAGGGCACTATCCCTTTGAATTTCCGATCGAATTAGCCTTTTTTGAAGTTTCTACGACACCGCCTTATACAAAAACCTTTTATGCCCCAGGGTATAACTTAAAACCCTTGCCTTGAGGGTTGTGGGGGAGTGTCCTCCTCAAAAACATATTTTGTATCTGAAAATCAAATACGCTGAACAAAATGGCTATCTAAAATTTTTGATTTGATTTGTTTGGGGGAATGATGGGCGTAGGGGGGGGCTAGTTGCCCTCCAATCACTTTCGACTAGAAAAAAGGGCACTGGCCCATTGAATTTCCAATCGAATGAGGCTTTTTGAAGTTTCTACGACAACATCTTCTATAAAAAATTTATAAGCCCCCATGGCATAACTTAAAACCCTTACCCTAAGGGTTGTGGGGGAGTATCCTCCTCAGAAATATATTTTCTAGCTGGAAATCCACTAGGCTGAACAAATTGGTTATCTCAAAATTCCGATTGGATTTGTTTGGGGGAATGATGGACGTGGGGGGGGGGTAGTTGCCCTCCAATCACTTTCGACTATTAAAAAGGGCACTAGCCCTTTGAATTTCCAATCGAATGAGCATTTTATGAAGTTTCTACGACAAGGCCTTCTATAAAAACATTATATGCCTCCATGACAAAACTTAAAACCCTTGCCCTGTGGGTTGTGGGGGAGTGTCCTCCTCAAAAATATATTTTCTATCTGGGAATCCACTACGATGAACAAAATGGCTATCTCAAAATTTGGATTTGATGTGTTTGGGGAAATGATGGGCGTGGGGGGGGGGGCTAGTTTCCCTCCAATAAATTTCGACTATTAAAAAGGGCACTAGCCCTTTGAATTCCCAATCGAATGAGCCTGTTTTGAAGTTTCTATGACAACGCCTTATATAAAAACCTTATTTGCCCCCAGGGCATAACTTAAAACCATTACCCTGAGGGTTGTGGGGGAGTGTCCTTCTCAAAAATATATTTTCTATGTGGGAATCAACTACTTTGAACAAAATGGCTATCTCAAAATTTTGATTGGATGTGTTTGGGGGAATGATGGGCGTGGGGGGGGGGGCTGCTAATTTCCCTTCAATCACTTTCGACTATTAAAAAGGGCACTAGCCCTTTGAATTTCCAATTGAATGAGCCTTTTTTGAAGTTTCTACGACAACGCCCTCTTTAAAAACCATATATGTCCCCAGGGCATAACTTAAAACCCTTGCCCTAAAGGTTGTGGGGGAGTGTCCTCCCCCAAAACATATTTTCTATGTGCAAATCAACTACGCTGAACAAAATGGCTATCTCAAAATTTTGATTAGATGTGTTTGGGGGAACGACGGGCGTACGGGGGGGGGGGTTAGTTACCCTCCAATCACTTTCGACTATTAAAAAGGGCACTAGCCCTTTTAACTTCCAATCGAATGAGCCTTTTTTGAAGTTTCTACGACTAGGCCTTCTATAAAAGCCTTATATGCCTCCAGGACATAACTTAAAACCCTTGCCCTGAGGGTTGTGGGGGAGTGTCCTCCTCAAAAATATATTTGCTATCTGGAAATCGACTACGCTGAACCAAATGGCTATCTCAAAATTTTGATTTGATGTTTTTTGGGGAAATGATGGGCGTGGGGGGGGGCTAGTTTCCCTCCAATCACTTTCAACTATTAAAAAGGGCACTAGCCCTTTGAATTTCTAATCGAATGACCCTGTGTTGAAGTTTCTACGACAACGCCTTCTATAAAAACCAAATATGCCCCCAGGGCATAACTTAAAACCCTTGCCCTTAGGGTTTTGGGGGAGTGTCCTCCTCAAAAATATATTTTCTATCTGGGAATCAACTACGCTGAACAAAATGGCTATATCAAAATTTTGATTGGATGTGTTTGGGGGCCGGGTGGGTGTGGGGGGGCTAGTTGCCCTCCAATCATTTTCGACTATTAAAAAGGGCAGTAGCCCTTTGAATTTCCAATTGAATGAGCCTGTTTTGAAGTTTCTATGACAACGCCTTGTATAAACACCTTATATGCCCCCAGGGCATAACTTAAAACCCTTGCCCTGAGGGTTGTGGAGGAGTGTCCTCCTCAAAAATATATTTTCTATCTGGAAATCAACTACGCTGAACAAAATGGTTATCTCAAAATTTTGATTGGATGTGTTTGCGGAAATAATGGGCGTGGGGGGGGGCTAGTTTCCCTCCAATCACTTTCGACTGTTAAAAAGGGCACTAGCCCTTTGAATTTCTAATCGAATGAACCTGTGTTGAAGTTTCTATAACACCGCCTTCTATAAAAATCAAATATGTGCCCAGGGCATAACTTAAAACCCTTGCCCTGAGGGTTGTGGGGGAGTGTCCTCCTCAAAAATGTATTTTCTATCTGGGAATCAACTACACTGAACAAAATGTTTATCTCAAAATTTTGATTGGATGTGTTTGTGGGAATGATGGGCGTGGCGGGGGGGGGCTAGTTTCCCTTCAATCATTTTCGACTATTAAAAAGGGCACTAGACCTCTCGATTTCCAATCGAATGAGCCCCCTTTGCAGTTTTTACGACAACCCCTTCCATATGAAGTGCCTCTGGGAAAAAAAAAATAAAAAAAAATAATAAAACATTAGAGCCGTATGGCCTTTACTATAGGCAACGCTACAACGTTGCCTCTGATTTCTGTTCGTTTTGGGTTTCATTTATTTATCGATGCTGATTTGTTGTAGTTTCACGCTTGGTAGATTATTTGATTATATTTTTGCTCATTTTTGGTTTAATGGAGTTCTTTACTTTTCTTTGAAAAACTTATTTTGTGGAAAAAGTTATTTTTATTAATAGCAGCAAAATATTGATTCTAATGCAGGTTGCTTCTCATTTTGATCAATAAATCGCATCAAATCAACATGCTATAATTGTATTTGTTAATTTGTATTTGTTAAGTAGTCAATGTGTTTCTAAGCTAGAACAGAATTTAAAATAATGTAATACACTATCTAATTTCTAACTTACTGCTATGTTTTAACGTCTTCATTACTGACATTTTTTATGCACCCCAGTCCCATACCCTAGCATGACGAGATATAGGCCTTGCCCTAGGCTATTTAAAAAGCTGAATTTTTTTTGCCACAAATAATTGTCCGTGAGGAAACTTTTATCGGGCTGGAAATGTCCAGAGTGTCTTTCCGTAGAAGCTGTGCTGCAGGCTCTCGCGAGCGGTAGCCCGAACGTCCAGGCCAAGATTAAAAGTAGTGCCTACTTCGGGATCATTAGAGGTATCCCGGTTGATTTTCTAGAAGATGATATACGAACCCTAATTCCTAAATGAATTATTGCCAAGCAAAGTGGTCACTGCCGTTCGTTCAAGTTGCAGTTTGAGTCAAAAACTGATCTGATGAATGCGATAGCAATCCGCGATTGGTTTCGAGAAAATTCGGGTTTCAGAAATTTTATTTCTTCCTCCAATGTGCTACAAATGTCAACCCTATGGGCATATTTCTGGCGCGAGCAAGAACTCTGGTATTTGTTCAGTTTGCGGCAAAAAAGGACATTCTAGTTCTAAAAATGATCCCTGTTCTAGACCGAAAAAATGTGCACTATGTAAGTCTACTGATCATCCCTGCTACATCTACAAGTCTCCCATAGCTCAATCTGCTAAAACAGATTTCGGAATGATACTGCGTTCAACTTCGATTCTATTATGGAATTAATTAAAAAAACTTTTTCCACAAATAAGTTTTTCAAATAAGTTTTACCATATAAGAAAAAAATTATAACATTTTTCAAGAAATACCGGTTCCTGGCACCGGGCGGGATTCGAACCAGAAACCTTTAATTTTCGGGGCTTGGCTCACTCCACTACACCGATACCAGGTAAAGATACACTTTATTTTGCAGTACACTGATGTAAATTAGTTGTAAATATAAAAGAAACATATGTTCTTGCTCTTGTATTTAATTCATTCAAAAAATCTTTCCCAAATAGAAGTTTTTCAAAGAAAAGTAACGGTCATATTAAACTTAAGATTAAAAAAAATAAAGGTAAAATCCTAGTTTAGCTACTTTTTGCTATCTTGGAAAGGGGTTAGGTTAGGAAAATGAACTTTCCAGTTCCAGGTATGGGTCTACAGGTTAAAGCATGTACCGGGAAGGTGTTTTGAAGTACCTACTTCCACTCCTTCTCCCTCTAGAGGGCTGTGACCTTTGTTGACCTTTAAAAATCTTTGCTTTATGAAAGTGAAACCTTGCGAAACAGATCTTCTGCTTCAATGAGGTACAAGAAAACTGTTTTTAACTTCACAAACTTGGCTCAATTTCAATTTATGAGGGTTCAAAGATCTACAAACACATTTCCTAAATTTAGGAAGAAACCCATTGATATGGTTTAAAAATCTACTGAAATAACAGGAACTGCATATTCAGAACTAAAACTAGAGAAAAAGAAACTGGCAACTGGAAACTAAGGTAAAATTTTTTTTTGTCAAAATTTCAATAGTTAATAGACCTGTCAACATGGGCACCCATATGGGGGGGCAAAGGGAGTCCAGCCCCCCTCCCCTAGCTGAATGATTCTGCCTTATGGTTTTGCTTTGAGATTTCTATTAGGCCTATAAAGCATTGGAGGTGCTGATTAGACCAGGTAGGCCCCCCCTAAAATTCAGCTTATGGGAACCCATGCTTGTCAAGTAGGCAAATTTCTAAGACTTAGAAATCAGAAGAGGGTTAACATGGATGCTTGATATTACCTTCCCAGGGTATAGTTTTGGCCCTGGATGCATTACTGGAAGTTTCATTTTCCTAACCCAACCCCTTTACAAGATGGCAAAAAGTGGCTAAACTAGAATTTTATCAAAATAAAAACCTACAATAACCCAAACTCAAAACAACCAGAAATTGCTATTAAAGAATAAATGAAACCCGCAGTAGAATGCGTGATTTGCTCACAGTAGAATGCGATTTCTTACTGCAATTCGTTTCATTTATTTGTGGGTTCTAATTTCATTAATCAAGCATTATATTTTCATCATATTTTGTGATATTTCTTAAGAAATGAGCGTCAAAGAAACAGGTTCTACTTAGGTTCTATGTACATAGACGCTGTAACAGATAAATACCATCAATGAATTTGAAAACGAACAAAAATCACTAAGAAAAGAGTTAGGGTCCTGATTCCTTCCCTGACTGTAAAAGTCCTAACTGTAAAATGACTTACTGCATCACGGGTGCTTCACTGAAAACTATGTGTGTCTTGAACAGTCTTGGAAAGAACTAATAAAATCAAACTGAATATTTGATATATCATGATATTAATTGTTGAAAGCTCATCAGTCCAAAATTATATTTCACTGTGATTTTTATTTTCCTTTTCAATGCTGTAATAACTGGAAAAGAAAATGTCTGTGGTAAAATTTGTTTTCAGTGAAGCGTCAATCACGTAGTAGGCTTTAGACTTTTACAACTAGGGAAAGGGGTAGTATGTAAACTATTGTTAGTAGTGAAACTGTATTTGTCTTGAACAGTCTTGGAAAAAAAACTAAAAAATTAAACTAAATTTTTGATACACAGTTATATTAATTGCTGAAAGCTGATGAGTTCCAAATTTACTTTTACTGTAATTTTTATGTTGCTACTTTTTAATTATACAGAACACACCCAAGATGTGAAATTCTGTTAATCCTAATGAAATGTACCAAAAATTGATGAAATTATAATACTGTAGAAACTAAATTATGGAAGCTACGACAAAGAATTATGAAATCAGGCCGCCCAGAACGCATTATATTATATACCTCCTAATAATCTCTATATAATAAATATTTAATGAAAATAAACATACATTGTAGTTTCTCTCACTCAGTCTCGAACCTAATTATAACCTATAGCAAGACAAACAAACCAGTTTTTTCAGATGAACAGAGCAAAACGTCTCGAATATGTTTTGGATAATTCACAATTACCTTTAGATTTATTTTCAGTTTTGCACTAAATACGAAAGAAAATATGGATAGCATAATTCGTTTTCAGTAAAGCGCCAATGATGCAGTAGGTCTTAGACTTTTACTGCTAGAAATAGAGGCAGTACCCAAACTGTCATTTGCAATGAGTTGTGTTAGTTTTAAGCTTGATTTGCATATTTAACGTAATTTTTACTCGTCAATATTTATTTATTCATTTATATTAGTACCTTTATTCCCACAGTCTATGGGGAGAGGCCTGTAAGTTGTGAAAATTGTCCATTGTTTACAAATAGTACTTGTTATTGGGAAGTATACAGATATTTTTCGGGGGGGGGGGGGGTTAGTGTTTGGGGTGGATTTCCATTGGGACAATCTTCCTTGGGGAGGGACATTTCCGAGGGGGGTGGAGGTTCCAGGGAAAATTAACACTGTGGGATTTAACAAATTTCTATACGAAATTCTTGTTAATTGTCTTCCATTATCTTTGCCAACTCAATTGTGCATGTGGAGAAGTTAATTCCAGGGGAATTATTCAGGGACAATTTTCCGCATGTTTTGATTTCTTGAAAAAATTCTATGACAGGGGGCATTTTTGGAGTTATCGAAAAGTGAATTAGAGATTGAAGGCTTTTCAAACGAAAGTATGATAAGGATAATTTTTCATGCTGAATCGTCCGCAAGAAATTTTATATGGAGGGGGGGGGTTTCAGCGAAGCTGAAACTGTCTGGAGGGAGCTCGACAGGGAGGCGTGTATTTTACTTTGGATGAAATTTTCACTGACGTTTCCCTTGAGCGGGGGGAGGGGTATATTGCACGGCGGCTGAGCCAGAAGTACCGACATTATTTGAAAAACGAAAAGAAATTAAATTTAAAAACCATATTTTTTTAACTGAAAGTAAGGAGCACATTAAAACTCAAACGAACAAAAATTATTCCGTTTATGAAGGGTTGCCCTCTCCTCCATATCGTGCTTTTTACGCTTAAGTTTGACTGTTTGTAACAATTTGTATGAACTGCTGCTGATACGCAGGGGCCGTTTAATTAAGATAAGATTTTATTCAATATCAATACACCTACAATAATAAATCCACTCTGATAGTCCCCCCAAAGGCTCCTTGGCCAGTAATTAGGAAGTATATACGAATAGAAGGGGAGGTGCTACTCCCATCACTCACCCCTGCTGCCACCTATAACTTTTTTTACATAATTCATGGATGGTTATGTGTGTTGGTCGATTTATTTGATGTTTTTCATGGATGTTTTATGGTTTTTGTCAGTGCGAATTTGAAAAAACAGGAACTTTGTCACATTTATGTCTGTTTTTATGGACTTTGTCAGTGAGAATTTGAAAAAATAGGAACTTTGTCACATTTATGTCTGTTTTTATGGACTTTGTCAGTGAGAATTTGAAAAAACAGGAACTTTGTCACATTTATGGATGGATGGATGTATGGATGGATAGATGGATGGATGGATGGATGGATGGATGGATGGATGAATGGATGGATGAATGGATGAATGGATGGATGAATGGATGGATGGATGAATGAATGGATGGATGGATGGATGGATGGATGGATGGATGAATGGATGAATGGATGTATGTATGGATGTATGTCTGTATGTATGTCTGGATGGATGAATGGATGTATGGATGTATGAATGGATGGATGTATGGATGGATGTATGGATGGATATATCGATGGATGAATGGATGGATGAATGGATGTATGGATGTATGTATGTATGGATGTATGGATGTATGTATTGATGTATGGATGAATGTATGGATGAATGGATGGATGGATGGATGTTTAGCTGTATGAATGTATGTATGTATGAATGTATGGATGGATGGATGGATGTATGTATGTATGTATAGATGGATGGCTGGATGGATGAATGGATGTATAGATGGATGTATGAATGGATGGATGGATGGATGGATGGATGGATGGATGGATGGATGGATGGATGGATGAATGAATGGATGAATGGACCCACGTGGTTAATGTGTTCAAGGGTCTCTTTTTCCAGGTGTGTTTTTGGCACGCTCTCAGATAATGTTATGATCCGAGTATTTGTTGTTGTTGTTGTTTTTGGCACACTCTCAGTGAATGTTTTGATCCAGAAAATGGAAATAGATTATTTCTGTGCAAAGTTAATTAATGTCGGACAGATGAAGTCAAGATAATTAATATCTTTGGATTTTGACCCGAATTGTTTCCGAGGTACATTTTAGATCACACATGGCAGATGATGTCATGATTGATTAAATTGCCTCCGGCGCAAAGCTTATTAGTGTCTGGAGTTCTTCCGGAAAAACCGTCTCTGTGCGAATGTTTAGATCTTAGTGTGGGAATCAGGTTTCCAAATAATTGAAATGCGCCAGCGCAGAGAAGCCAAACAAGAGGAACTCGCTGAAATTACGTTTAGGGATAATTTTGGCGAAACCGTTTTAGCCATTTTATGGAATTATTTCAGCGAAACAGTTAGAGACATTATAAAATATGGTTTTTGAAGAGATTTTGGAAGAGAATTTAATGGTAAAACTCTGTGGTCGTTATAATACACAAGTTCCATTTGAAGAGTGTTGTGAGGTCCTCTACCACAACCCCAAAGGGTTCCAATCCCCCTACCCCAACGCCAAAGGGTTCCGATCCCCCTACCCCAACCCCAAAGGGTTCTAATCCCTCGACCTCAACCCCAAAGGTCCACCGGGCTCCCAAAGGGCCACCCGGCCCTCAAGTGCCACCCAGACCCCCAAAGGCCCTCCCCAGACTCCCAAAGGCCCTCCCCCGATCCCCAAAGGTCCACCGGGCTCCCAAAGGACCAATCGGTGCTCAAGGGTCCCCACAGACCCCCAAAGGCCCCCCCCCGGTCCCCAAAGGTCCCCCGGGCGCCCAAAAGACCACTCAGTCCTCAAGGGCCCCCAGATCCCCAAACGCCCTCCCCGGGCCCCCCAAAGAGTCCTCTCGCCATTTTTTTAATACTTTTTTTATGGCTTTATTATATCTTTTCTGAACAAGTTCCTTTCATAATGTCATTCCTAAACCCATTTTCCAACCTCAAAGAGTCACCTCCCCATTTCGTAAATACTTTCTTGAATTTTTTAACATGGTATTTTTTTTTAACTTTTTTACATATCTTAAAATGAAATGACCACAAAAAAAAACTCACACACACACACACACACAAAAACTTACACACACACACACACAAAAAACAAAAAAAAACACACGAAAAAACAAAAACACACTAAAAAACTAACACACACAAAAACAAACACACACACACAAAAACTTACACACACACACAAAAAAGTTACACCCACATACAAAAGCATACACACATAAAAACATACACACAAACAAAAAAAAAAACACACACACTCAAAAAATTACAAGAACACAAAAACTTAAAACCACACACAAACTCAAAAACAAACAAAAAAAAACAAAAACACAAACAAACAAAAACACACAAACAAACAATAACACAAACACCAACAAAAATACACACACACACAAAAACTTACACACACACGCGAAAAATTACACACACACACACTAAAACTAAAACCCAAAAGCAAAAAAAAACAAACACACAAAAACTTACACACACACACACACACACAAAAACTTACACATGCACACGAAAACTTACATGCACACAAAAACTTACATGCACACAAAACTTACACACACACACAATTAGACAAAAAAAATTACGATATTTATGCACAGTTATGTTTAAGCAATAAATATCTTAAGCCTCAACCGTTTTTATTCTTTAGAATAGTCCATCGCCATGAAAATTATACTTTCAGATTCAACATGTCAGGGAACAAACTTTCAGGTTCAGCATGTAAGAGAACCCTAAATGCTCATCCCCAAAAAAGGTAAATTAACCCTAAACGCTCAATGAATTTTTCTGAAATTACACTTTCAGGTTCATCATGTAATAGAACAATAACTGCTAATCCCAAAAAAAGGTAAGTTAAAACTAAACGCTGAAAGAATTTCTCTGAAATCAAACTTTCAGGTTCATCATGTAAGAGAGCCCAAAATGTTCACCCAAAAAAAAAGGTAAGTTAACCCTAAAAGCTTAAAGAATTCCGTCACAAAACTTACGCACACACACGAAAAATTATACACACACTCCATAACTAACACAAACAAAAACTTACACACACAAACAAACAAACAAAAACAAAAACAAACACACACAAAAAAAAACACACAAACACAAAAAATATAACACACACACACAATAACTCACACACACAAAAAAACTTACAACCACACGCAAAAAATAAAATGCACACAAAAACTTACATTCACACAAAAAATAACACACACACTAAAAATGACTCACAAACACAAAAAATTACACACACACACACAAAAAACTAACACCCACACACAAAAACTTACACACACACACACAAAAACTGACTCACACACACTAAAACTTACACACACACACACACAATAAAACTTACACACACAATCCAAAACTTACACAAACACAAAAAATTACACACACACACACACAAAAAATTACACATGCACACGAAAACTTAAATGCACACAAAAAATAACATGAACACAAAAACTTACACACACATACACATTTAGACAAATAAAATTACGATATTTATACAAAGTTTCAACTAACTACGGCTAAGCATGTTAAAGGTAAGCCGTTTTCTTGAGAGAACACAAAAATCAGAACCCACACACACTTTAGAAAATATAGCCTCTTTTGAAGTTGTAATCGTATTTAAGAATCAACAGATTGTTAATGCTTAAACTTTATCGTTGCTTATAAAGTAATAAACAGGATTACTTAATATTTTTCAATATAACCATAATTTTCTTGTATAAAATTCATCAATTAGCCGGAAACTTGTTTTTTTTACATACGGGGAGAGATTTAATGTCCATGGTAGAAGTCTATACAAGATTTAATGTCCTTGGTAAAAGCTTACATGAGATTTAATGTTCTTGGTAAAAGCCTGTACGTAATTTACTGTAAAGGTTTGATAAAGGGGGGAGGGGGGAATTATGTGCTATTAATGAAAATGACGCCACATCAACCGAAAACCGTCAACGCGAACTCCGATTAACCATCACCAAAGTGTCACAATACCATCAGTGCACCAACACCCCTCGGAAAATAGGGGGGTAAAGGTCAACTGCGAAGATATTTAGCCTACAGAAAAAATTGCTCATTGTTCCTTTAGTAGCCACACAATTAGACTAAAAATTACGATATTTATGCACAGTTTCAACTAACTACGGCTAAGCATGTTAAAGGCGAGCCATTTTCTTGCGGGAACACACAAATTAGAACACACACACACAAA
>NW_028297432.1:2240555-2360758 GCF_049724085.1 Artemia sp. Qi Xiang Cuo
CTACTCATCCCAAACCCGAAGTTTCAGACAACAAACACCTATGAGTGACAAAGAATCCTAGCTCTGAAAAGTCAAAACGGCAAACTGAACCTCCCAAATGAGGTTTCGTGAAATGTAATAATTGCATCCTTCTTTGAATCTGAGAATTATGGTTCACTGAACCCTTCTAAAACCCGCCTATAAACATTAGCCTCATTTCTTATTTTTAGGTGTTTCTGTTCTTTTCTGGTTTTAATCTGCATTGTGCACGCCTTGTTTGATGCATTTAAAGTATTAACAGTATTTTTTATCTTTCCATATCAATTTACGAGAGCTTTTATATATAACACCCACAGAAAAACAGCCAACTGAAAAGAACCCACACGTTAAATATCAACGAGAAAATACAGAAGCAAATACCCCCTGAATCACCAGCCATTTATGGTAAAATGCTAGTCAAGTTCAATAGCCTCCAGCCCGGTATCTTTTTCTTAAACTCACCCCCTTACTTTTCACGCGAAGAAACAGTTTGTTTTCACCTTACAATGATGGCGATAGAATTGAGGCATGGCCCCCTCCCCCATTCGCCAATGTCCTAAATATATTGTTAGATCTTAATTTGAAAATAATGAGATTTCACCGGTTCTCCAAAATAGCACATTGTGTCTGCGCCTATTTATTACAATTGCCTCAAAGTGTTTTAATTTTGACGGAGAAACAGTTCCTTTTGACTTTGGCTGCTGCGTTCGTAAGCACAGGAGGGGAAAGGATGACAGCTAATTATAGGCCTCGTGCCGGAGAGCCTTGTGTCAAAACCAGGTTCGGTTAATAACAACAGTGACGGAAGTCAATGATCGCTTTTAGCTAGTATATAGACACTTAAAATTGCATAAATTTAACGAAAGAAAATTATTTCTTTTTGATAGAATTAGGGTCGTAAACAGAGGGTGAAGGAAGGAGGGGGTTTATGTAACGAAAAAAGAGCGTGTTTTACACTTTTTATCTAGTATAAACATCATATATAGATGTTTGTATAGGGGGGGGGTTTACCCGAATATAGTAGAGGGTGACCACGGAAAACAATTTTATTTTGAAAATAAAAAATGAAAACAGAACTTACATTGCTAATTGTGGCTGCCAAGGCTTCAAGTTCATCAATAATTTCATATGTTCTATCCATTGTGTCACAATACTTTCTGAGAATGGAAGGGGGGCACTTGGAGGGCCTTTGGGGCACAGGGAGGGCCTTTGGGGGTCCGGAGGGACATTTGGGGACCGGTGGGCCGGTGGGGCACAGGGAGGGCCTTTGGGGGTCCGGAGGGACATTTGGGGACCGGTGGAGGGCCTTTGGGACCCCGTTGGTCCTTTGGGAGCTCGATGGGCCTTTGGGGGGGGGACACTGGGCGGGCCTTTGGGTGCCTGGGGGACATTTGGGGACCGGTGGAGGGCCTTTGGGACCCCGTTGGTCCTTTGGGAGCTCGAGAGGCCTTTGGGGGGCCCGGGGATGGCCTTTGGGGGTGCCGGTGGCCCTTTGGGATCTTGGGGAGCCTTTGAGGGTCCGGGGGGGCAGTTGGGGGCCTGGGGGACATTTGGGGACCGGTGGAGAGCCTTTGGGAGCTTGGGGGGCTTTTGAGGACCAGGGGCTTCCTTCGGGGTTGGGGTAGGAGGATTGGAACCCTTTGGGGTTGGGTTAGAGGACCTCACAACACTGTTCAAATGAAACCTAACCTAACCTTTGAGGACCAGGGGAGGGCCTTTGGGGGTCCGGAGGGGCAGTTGGGGGCCGGTGGAGGGCCTTTGGGACCCCGTTGGTCCTTTGGGAGCTCGATGGGCCTTTGGGGGGTCCGGGGATGGTCTTTGGGGGTCTGGGTGGGCCTTTGGGGGCGCCGGTGGCCCTTTGGGAGCTTGGGGGGCCTTTGAGGGTCCGGGGGGACCGTTGGGGGCCGGGGGGTCAGTTGGGGACCGGTGGAGGGCCTTTGGGCGCTTGGGGGGCTTTTGAGGCCCGGGGGATTCCTTCGGGGTTGGGGTAGGAGGATTGGAACCCTTTGGGGTTGGGTTAGAGGACCTCACAACACAGTTCAAATGAAGCTTGTGTATTATAACGACCACACTCAAAACCTCTTCCAAAATCTCTTCAAAAATTTTCTTTTAAAATGTCTCTATCTGTTTCGCCGAAATAGCTCCATAACCTGTCTAAAACAGTTTCGCCCAAATAATCCATAAACGTAATTCAGCGTGTTCCTTTGTTATTGGTATCTCTGCGCTAATGCATTTCAAATTAATAGGAAACCTGATTCCCGCGCTAAAACAATTCATCGCTAAGATGTTTCTTTGGAGAATTGTTTTCCAAGGCCTTTGGTTATTAATATCTTTTGGAGTTCGACCAGTAGAATTGTTCCTGAGGCAAAGACATTAATGACTTGGATCTATTCCTGGAGAAATGTTTCTAGGCGAAAATTTTTAAAGTCTGACAGATGATGTCATTGATTGATTGATCTGTCAAGAAATGGGAAATTAATTTGTTGTTTCTAAGGGGAATTATTGATTCACGATAGGTGAATTGAGGCCGACTTCACAGGTGTTCCAAGGTCGATGTTGTTGTTGTTGTAAGTGCACGCTCTCAGCGAATGTCAAGGTCGATGTTGTTGTTGTTGACACACTTTGATTACGCAATCAATTTCTCGGAAATTCACTTCCCCCTCGAGTCCTAGATCAATAACACTGTTTCCCGTTAGAATTTAATGCGCATGTGCAACCTTCGTTCCGGAGTTATTACACATAGAAACATCAAATAAATCGACCTTGGAAAAAGAGGTCATTGACCCCATTACGTAATCATTCTCCCTAGGGAGGCTATGCCCTTATAAGGAGCCCCCGTCAGTATTCTATGCCCATATAAGGAGCCCCCGTGGGAGTCGGACCCCCTCCTCTACTATCTTCCAAGAGTGGGACTACCACGGGTCACTATCGGTAAATAAGTGGAACTCGGAACGAACGGAGATTGCAATAAATAGCCGAGTCGGACTCGAAGCGGGCGGGTATTAAGACGGGTGGGGCTGGTGACCCCCATGCCTTGTCGGGACCAGAGCATAATTTGTGCTTTAACTGAAAACAAAATACGTTGTAAATGTTTTCACTTTTTTACTTTCAGAAATAAAACATTATCAAAACTTTAAGGAATGCGTATTATGGCAATCAAACTGACAATCCACGATCATTCGCTTTTTTCTTTGAGTGAGGCGCAAATTATGCTCGGGTCCTTGGAAGGCGTGGGGGTTGTCGGCCCTACTCGTGTTAGTATCGGCTCGTTTTGGGTCTGACTCGGCTATTTGTTGTGATTTCTGTTTGTTTTGAGTTTCGTTTAGGTATTGATTGTGATTTGTGGTAGTTTTATGCTTGGAACATTATTTGACTTTATTTCTGCTTATTTTTGGCTTGATGGAGCCCTTTACTTTTTTTGAAAACTTCTTTTGTGTGAAAAGTTTTTTTGAATTAATTTGTGTTCGTTTTTTATTGACATAGTCTTTTTCATGGGGAAAAAAAAATGATAGGCCTATTTTATATCTTTTCAGTTTTTGTAGAAGAATCCATAGTTTGGGTTGCTATTTGTATTGAGAAACGTTTTCAACAATTTTAATCCTGACATAAACAGTATTTTTTAATTTAGTTTTATCACTCTTGAAGTTGACCTGTAAAATGAAACTTAATATCATCAAACAGTTCGTGGTAACGAACTGTAAGTAAGGAGCGACCCAGCTCAATGGTAACTGAAACTGTAGAAAATGAAATTTTGATACCAATAGATACATCAAAAGAATCAGATTTTAATATTGATTTCAAATATATAAGTTTTATCAATTTTAGTCCTACCTATCAAAAGTTACGCGCCTGAGAAAATTTGGCTGATTTTCGAAAAAAGGGAGAAAGACCCCCTAAAAGCTATATAACCTTAATGAAAATCACACCATAATATTCAGCGTATCAGAGAACCCTACTGCAGAAGTTTCAAGCTCCTATCTACAAAAATGTGGAATTTTGCATTTTTTGCCAGAAGAAAGATCACGGGTGCGTGTTTATTTGTTTGTTTGTTTGTTTGTGTTTTTTTTCCCAGGGGTGATCGTATCGACCCAGTGATCCTAGAACATCGTAGGAGGGCTCATTGGAACGAAATTAAAAGTTCTAGTGCCCTTTTTAAGTGACCAAAAAAAATGGAGGGCAACTAGGCCCCCTCCCACGCTCATTTTTTTCCCAGAGTTACCCGATCGAAATTTTGAGATAGCCATTTTGTTCAGCATGGTCGGAAATATGATAACTATGTCTTTTAGGATGACTTAATCCCCCGAAGCCCCCGGGGGGAGGGCTGAAAGTTATGAACTTTACCCAATGTTAACATAGAGTATTGGTTATTGGGAATTATACAGACGTTTTCAGGGGGGATTTTTTCTGGTTGTGTGGGGTGGCTGGGGAGTGGGTCGGGGGTTAAGTGGGAGGATCTTTCCACGAAGGAAGTTTTCATGGGGGAAGGGACATTGCTATGAAGGAGGTGCCGGATTTCCCAGCATTATTTAAAAAAGATCAGAAATTTATAATTAAAAAAAAACAAGTTTTTCAACTGAAAGTAAGGAGCAACATCAAAACATAACACGACAGAAAACATTACGTATATGATTGGGTTCGCCCCCTAGTCAATACCTTGCTCTTTAAGCCAAAGATTATTTAGTACTTTCATAAGAGCTATTTATTCTAATTAACGGCATTTGTGATTAAGGGGTCATTTTTAAAGAATTGGAACAAAATTCGAACTTCAGCTTAAAGAGCGGGGTATTGACTAGGGGGCGAACCCTCTTATATATGTATTAAAAATATATGAATATAGAAGTTCGTTACGTAAGTTAATACGTAAGTTACGTATATTTATTACTAATAATAACGTTCGTAAATAAAATTAAACAGGTTTCGAAAAAAACATTTAACCAAATAAAAGTAAAATTAATATTCAAATTTGTTTTAATTATTCATGTACGGTGAGCCGAAATCAAAACCTGCATTAATTCAAAAACGTTCAAAAATTAAATAAAGAAGACAAGTTTTTTCAACTGAAAGTGGGGAGCGACGTTGGAACTTAGGACGAGCGGAGGTTGTTCCGTGTGTGAGGGGGGCTGTCCCCTCCTCAACGCCTCGCTCTTTGCGCTAGGGTTTGACTTTGTCACAACTCTATTTTTTTTAAACAATGAAAAACTTTGGCGTGGAGAGCGGGGCGTTGAGGAGGAGACGGCCCCTTTCATATGCGGAGTAATTTCTGTTCGTTTTGGGTTTTAACGTCGGTCCTTACTTTCGGTTAGGAAAGACTTGTTTTTTTTTTTTATTTAATTCCCAAAAGATTCTATTTATGCTCTTTGACAACCTGGGTACACTTGCACTCTTTTTATTTATTTAAATTGTCAGAGCAAAAGGAGTAATAGTAGTAGCCCCAAAAGTTTCAACCCCAAAAGTTTCAACCCAAATATACCCCCAGTCGTTCTCGATATATTGCTGAGGTGTCTTCTTGGCAACCATAAACACAATGCCTTTTGATTTAGTTTAAAGCAACATTTAGTAATGGGACAATTGCATAATTGTGGGGGATTGACGTGATCAATTTCCCTTAAGAAATAGTTGCTAGACCGTTCGACTATGCATGCTTAACGGAGTGGTTGTCTCAAACTTTTGACTGGATGCGTTTTGAAAATTAATGGGCTTGAGAGAAGGACTGGTTGCCCCCCAATCCCTTTTTACTCTTAAAAACGGCACCAGAACTTTCAATTTTGAATCAAATTAGCTCCTTTAAAATTTGCAATGATATTTCTAACTATTATAGAGTGGTGCTACCTATGATATTGCTTAAATCCCCTTTTGAAAACCTGCATGCATACAGTTTTTTCGTTTAATCGAAACTCCCAAAATTTCCCTAGAAGTTTCACCTTATTGCCCTTAACGTCATTAGTTATAGTAACTGTAGCGGTAGTATTAAAAGTATACACACAATGCCTTCTGGCTAGTTCAAAATCCCCCAAAACTTACCCTTAAAGGTCTAACTTAATAATATAATTTGTTCTTCAGATATTGCTTTGTCACCTTTTTGAAAGTCCATATGCTCATAGTTTGTTTTGATTTAGTTCAACATCCGCCTAAATATTCCTCAATAGCTTCACCTCAATACCATTAACTTGCTCAGTAGCTATAGTTGTAACAGCAGGAGTAGCAGTATATGCATAACACCTTTGGTTTCTTCAACATTCCTTTCAACACACGCTGGAAGTTTCAACTTAATACCATCAACCGTTCCTGAAGTATTTCTGATACGTCCGCTTGACAACCTGTGTGGGCATATTGTTTTTCGATTTAGTTCCATAGAGTTTCTTATATATCCAAAATTTTTCACCTTAATATCCATAGTTTTAATATCAGCAGTAGTAGTAGTAGCAGTAGAATTAATTTTAGTAGCCCAAGCTTTAGTAGCAGTAGTAGTAATAGAAGTAGTAATAATGGTTACAGTAGTAGTTGTATGAGTAGAAGCAGTAGCACCAGGATGCAAATATTTTCTTTTGGTTAGTCCAACATCCCTCACAACAACCCCTATTAGTTTCAACTTTACATACCAAACCACTGGTGGATCCAGGGGGCCAGGGGGAGGGCCCCTGGGCCCCCCAAGATTTTTTCTGGCACCCTTTTTCCCTATTTTTTTCTTTTTTTTCACTCTTTTTTTGAATACATTTTTCAATTTGGTCAATTATTGGCACCTTTGTCATATTCCCCCCCCCCAAGATTTTGCTGTAGATCCGTCCCTGTACCAAACTGTCACTAAGATATTCCTATTACGCCCTTTTGACAACCTGCATACAGACGGCGTGTTATGATTCTGTTCAAATTCTCCCCTCATATAGGCTTTTTGGATTTAAACGCATGCCCTACCGTAGTTTTAAACGCATGCCGTATTTTTAAACGCATCCCTAAGAGATTCAGGTGCTACGTTCATGTTTACATTTGGGAAGACACGCCTTCACATTTTAAATGGTCAAGTGTTAGTTAACTCATAAGGGGAAACTAAGAGATGTAGGTGTTAGGGAATGTTTACATTCGGTTGCTATGTAATAGAGGATGACGCAATTTTGTGTGAGTCAAGGAGATTTTAACCTATATAATTGGAGTTGGAACTCATGCGTGACTTAGTGGATTTATCGGAAATAACTTAATGGCAACGCGCACACGGGTCTTACGTAATGACAGCGCACAGGTTACATAATGACAGCGCACACGTGGGTCTTACGTAACGACAGCACCAGACAGGAATTTATTAAGACATTTCAAGACAATTCTTAAGAAATTTCAAGACGTTCCTTAGGACGTTTTCTAAGACAGTTTTTCTAAGACATTTCAAGACGTTTCTTAAGACATCTGTCTTCAAGAGGTTTCAAAACAGTTTTCTAAGACATTTTTCTGCAAGACGTTTTCTAAGATACTTCAAAACGTTTCTTAAGATTTTATTCTTCAAGACGTTTTTTTTAAAGAAATTTTTCTTCAAGACGTTTCAAAACATTTTTCTTGTTATTTTTCTTCAAAATATTTCAAGACATTTTTCTAAGACACTTCAAGACGTTTGTTAAGGCATCTTTTTTCAAGACGTTTCAAGATGTTTTTTCTAAGACATTTTTTTTTATTAAAGACGTTTCAAGACTTTATTTTCTTTCTATGCATTTTCTCAAAGGATCATTATATTCTAATGATTTTTGTCCCTGTTAGGACTCAAAAGACCATTTTCCATCCCATAGAAACGTGTCTTAATCAACTCGTCCGTGAAGCCCTTTCCAATATTCTGTTCTGGCTAATACATTCTAGAAAAAGCCTGTTACCTGCGAGGACAATTCCCATGTTTCGCTTGCTATAATGATGATAACTTGTTTCCTACGGGTACAATAGCTGACACACAGAGGTGGAAAATCGATTACTAGAAATAAGTTATCACCTGGTCATTTAGTAATAAAGGTTAGATGGGACTACAAGATGCTTTAATTGTTTAAACGATTAGGTATTGAAGATTCGTCCTAAACAATAAATCTAAAAACACAGACCTTACTAAATAAAATTTCTATTAATTAAAACAAATTTACAACATTAATAAAACGCAGAAAAATCCATTAAAAAAACACGACATACAAAAACACAAAACGTAAAAAAAGATTAAGACTTGTCTTTTCAGACATGTTTTGTTAAAAATTATGCTTCAACCCGGTGTTTCAAGTTTTTGCAAGCCAAGCCTTTCATGATGCTCCACAAAACACATCACACCACCACGGCATTACTTGCCTGCCCCCTACCATACATGCGGCACCGCCCTTATCACCCCTGGGGCATTTTAAAGCCCCTTCCGCCCGAAAATAAGTTCGTGAATCTAAATTTATTTGGACAGCGGAACTCGGAATTTCATTGCTAGAGCGTGATACTCCAAGCAATTCACCTCAGAGTTCCACACCATTACTGCTCCATGGTGCCCTCTGACAGTCCCTCATCGCCCCCAAGACTTTTTCAGACGTTTCTTGTTAAAAATTACACATTCAATCTGGTGACTAAAGTTTTTGCAAGCCAAGCCTCATCGCGATGCTCCTCACAACACATCACACCAATACGGCATTACGCGCCTGTGCCTCTGTCATCCACGCGGCACCCCCTCATCACTCCCTAGGACATTTTCATTCTTTTCCCACATAAATAAGCGTGTGAATCTAAATTAAACACTAATTTTTTATTTGAACAGCAGGAACTACGCACTTTATTGCTAGAACATGATATTCGAAGAAATTCACGACAAAGTGCCACACTATTACTGCTCTGCAGTACCCTCTGACATTGCCTTGTCACCCCTAAGTCATTTTTCAGACATTTCATGTTAAAAATTATGCTTTAATCCATTGATTCAAGTTTTTTTCAAGAGCCACCCCTTTCATGTTGCTCCACAAAACACCCCCTCCCCACGCACACACACACACCACCACCACCACGGCATTATGCGATTGAACCCCCTCTAACACCATTTACCACCACTTCATCATTCCTAAAACATTTCAAGATTTTTCTTCATTAAAAATAACGCACTAAGTCCATTGGTTCGTGTTTTCGCAACCCAACCCTCCCTGATACACCGCGTCAATTTCCAACCTATGCAACACTATTAATCCCCTCTAGCACCATCTACCACCCTGACATCATTCCTGAGACTTTTCAAGAATTTTTTTTAATAAGGTGATAACCCCGCTTCTGCTCCCACTTGTTACAACGTTTTCACCTCCAATTCTGCTGGATTCCACCCTGGTACAACCGACTCCAGCTCCATCTATGCCCCCTCCGACCCCAACTCAAAATCTACATCGTATTTAAAAAAGGAGAATGAAATATTCCAAGAAGACTCGCATACATGATAAAGTTGTAGTAGCATTGAATGCCGAGAAAGAGAAATACTTGAACTATGAAACAAGTGTTAATGACGATCTTATTGGAAATGTATGTGTGCGCTGACATGACAGTAAGGAGTTAAATTCCTTTCGAATACCGAAAAAATTCATCATTACTGAAGGTGGATATACTAGAATAAAATTCCCACAGATGAGTGCTCAAAGAGAATGCTAGTCTAAAACTTTAAGTGGACGATGAAGGTCAAGTTTTTGCCCTTAGCGAGGCTAACACATTACCCTTGATAGATTATATTGTCATCTTTCTGGTATTAACATTCAAAAGAAGACAAGAAGAAGATAGGCATACCCCTGTAAAACTATCATAAGCCATATCATATCCAAATGCCGAAACTGTGACCTATACAAAAATAATGTCAGAACAGACAATGAAACCGCAAGTAAAATAAAAAGAGCACTAGCAAACATTGTCAGCATGAAAATTAAAGATGATTTGATGAAAAACAAACTCCATTCAAACTTCAGTAGCCCCATCATGGAGAAGGTCAAGGAGAAGAATTTTGAGAAAGCGTGTGCACAGAATAAAGTGATCTTGGCATTGAAAACCGAGATGGAGAAATATTTGAACTATAAAACAAGTACTAATGGGGATTTTATTGGGAATGTATGCGTGTATTGTCACGACAGTGAGGGGTTAAATTCCTATGGAGTACCCAAGAATTTCCACCATCAAAATGGTGGTTATGCGAGAGTAACATTTCCCGAGATAATAGTAGAATGCATACAAGGACAGTGCAGCCCTAAGACTTTTAGTTGATGACGAAGGCCAACTTCTTACTACCGTTGCTGGCAACACATTACCCGTTGATAGAACCTATCCGCATCTTTCTGGTATTACCATTCAAAATAAGACAAGAAGAAGAAGACAGGCCTACTCTTCTATTAATATCATAACGCATATCTTATCCAATTACCAAAACTGCACTGTATGTAAAAATAGTGTCATAATAGACTTAATTAAAAAAAAAAACTTGTTTTAAGCTAAATGTTTGTATGTGTATATATGTGTATGTATATATATGTATGTATGTGTTTATGTATGTATATATGTATATATGTGTATGTGTATGTATGTGTATGTGTATGTATGTATGTGTATGTGTGTATGTGTATGTATGTATGTGTGTGTATGTATGTATGTATGTATGTATGTATGTATGTATATATATATATATATATATATATATATATATATATATATATATATATATATATATATATATATATATATATATATATATATATATATATATATAATAAATGGCTACTGTAGATAAATGGCTATTGGGGTTAACAACCCCACCAGTAGCATCTGGCCTCCCCCAGGCCATTCAGCGTGTCCCCAGGTGGCGATAGGGGAACGCTCTACAGATATGTAGGGTACCTCCATAGGAGGCACGGACCAAGGGGGGACCTTGTCCTTGGGGGTTCATAATAGAAACTGGGGTACCCTCGCCCGGGGTCATAAATACAGGCGGAGGAGAAAGAAGGCCCCTCAAATGTACACTCAAAAGGGCCCACTGGTTTTTCCACAAGTCCCATGAGTTGCAATTAAATTGCATGGTGATGCAGAACACCATCGCAGGAGGATCCTCTATAGGAGGACATCTGCGGCAGGGCGTAAGATCCAGATATAGGGACAACGGCCCCTGCAAAGGGCGGCCTTGACCTTTTCGGGATAACTGCAAGACTGGGTACCTTGCGGTAAACTCTATTCCCGCTTGAGGAGTGGCACCCCTCAAGGAAATTATAGCCTTGTAAACGACACAGCATTTGCACGGGATTCTGAATAATGGACAATTCTTCTGGACTTGGTATGTTTTGATGGGTGTCTTTGGACTGAAAAACCTCTTCCTAGCTATTTTATCTATTTTGGGTTGTCTTCCCGTAGTAGCATAATATTTGTAGGCATGAATATATAATGAGTTGGAGGTTATGGGGGACTGTCTGTACAGGATCTTAACTCTTGTTGATAGAAAAGCATTGCCAAGTGCTGAAAACCATTTTGTGACCAAGAAGGGCCTAGGATTGCCCAAAACCTTCATTCATACTGGAGGTCCCAGGGACTTCCTGCTGTACGGCTTAAGCACTTCGGTGTAGACTTGAGAAGATATGTGATCCCCGTCCTGCACTGGTATCCGGGATCATTGCTTTTCCTGAGGCGAAAATAATTTCAATGATTTCAATAAAGAACATGAAAACTGGAACTTGGATTGTTACGACGTTAAAAAATTACCATCGTATCAACACTTTGACTGACAAATTCAAACGATTCGAACTGGACTTACTAGAAATTTCAGAAACTCCTATCCCAGGGGTAGAAAGCATGAAATTAGGTGATTTAGAATTTATTTACTCAGGCAGGAAGGATTGGGTACATAAACAGGGAGTAGGGTTCATGATGAATAAGGAAGCTGGTAAGTCTTGTTTAGGCTGGAAAGGTATTATCAATAGAATACTAATTGCTCCTTTTATGACTAAAAAGTTCAGGGTATCAGTTATAATAGTATACGCCCCTGTAGAGCCAACTGACGGAGACACCGGGGACTCAGATGAATTTCACTTAGTTACAGGACCAAATAGACAAGGTCCCCGGTAGAAATATGATGTTATTACTGGTAGATTTTAACACCCATATTGGTAGAAATAGGGATAGATGGTATCCCAATCTAGGTAAATTTGGTGTAGGAAAAGAAAACAGTAATGGATACAGACATTTGCAATTTTGTAGGTATAACAATCTAGTTATAACCAATACGGTGTTTGGTCATAAAATGGCTCATAAGTTAACATGGTATTCATGTGACGGTAATACAGCAAACCTTATGGATTAAGTTATTGTAAACTGAAGACTGGCAGGATCAATACAAGATACTAGGGTATATAGGAGTGCTGTTATTGATGTTAAAAGTAAAGATCACAATCTAGTAGTGTCAAGGGTTAATGTAAAGCTGAAATATCGAAAGGGTAACCACCTCCTGGAAAGTTATGATGTTTGTAGACTCCAGGATGAGAATTTGAGAGAAACTTTTCAGGAACAGTTGAATACTAAACTTAAGAGTTTAAAATTTGATAATGTGGAAGATGGTTGGAATGATTTTAGAAAAATAATTTGTGAAGTTGCTGAAGGCGTATAAGGGAAGAAAGCTAGAACTGCAGCTAAGAATATTATTGAAAAAGCTTTATGTTTAATAGAAAAGAGAAAGGACTTGCACAAGAATTGTCTGAGTGATAGATCGTACGAAAATAAGAGGAATATAAGGAAAGTGGAGAAAGCATTAACATATGAACAAAGGAGGTATGAAGTGTAGACCATGGATAAAATTGCCGAGGGTCTGGAAGATGTAACTAGACGGCATAATAGTGAAATATTGTTCTGGCATGTTAATAAATTGAGAGGTAGTAGTCAATCCGGACTTGGCCCAGTTAAAGATAGGAATGGGGTCACAATTAGCGATAAGGAAAAAACTAAAGAGAGATGGGCCGAAAATTTTGAGAATTTGCTAAACCGAGATAGAGTTGCAGGAAAAAATATAGAGGAAGATGAAAGAGTTTGTGATACCTTGGATGTGAAGGAAGATTTGTTTTGTGAGGAGGAATTAGCAACAGTACTAAAAGGATTAAAGAATAATAAGGCTCCAGGTGCTGATAGGCTAGTAAATGAGTTTCTTAAATATGGTGGGTCTGAGGTTAGAAATAAGTTACTGAAGATTATGAAAATGATTTTCGAAAAAAGGGAAGTACCTAACGATTTTAGGAAAACCTTAATTAAGCCACTTTATAAGAAAGGTGATAAAAGAGAGTGTGGTAATTATCGAGGCATTAGTCTGGTCTCTTTAGGTAGTAAATTACTTAGTAATATGATACTTTTTAGACTAAGAGATGCCGTAGACAAGGTTTTAAGAGAAGAACAATGCGGTATTAGAAAGGACAAGGGATGTGTTGACAAACTTTTCACTCTTAGAATAATACTTGAGAGATGTCTGAATTTTCATAGACCATTGTCCCCTATTTCTGTGTAATCTGAGCCGTCTTTCAATTCTGCGGATAGAAGTACTTTAGTAATGGTTTTATTCTATTCCTATATATCAAAAAAATGAATTTATTTGATTAATGATGTATACGAGACTAAAACTGCTGTTGTTCAAGTAGGAACTGAGGTTAGCAGCTGGTTTTGTATTAAATCAGGAGTTAAGCAGGGTTGTGTTCTATCTTCCTTTGAATGGATCATTTTGATGGAATTTATTTTAAGGAGCACAGGAAAGGCAATGGGACACCACGGAATCAAAAGGGGGAGGATAAATTCTCCTGGACTTGGATTATGCTGATGATTTAAGCATCCTAGATAAAAGTGTGAGCAAAATGAATGAAGTTTTAGAGGTTTTGCGAGTTCAAGGTGGTAGAATTGGTTTGAAAATTAATGTCAGGAAGAATAAGTCACTAAGTCTAGTAATAAGTGAAGATGAAAAGTTGACGTTGGGTAATCACAAGATTGATCAGTTGGGCAACTTCACTTACCTTTGTAGTATTATTAGTAAAGATGGTGGGAGCAGTGAAGATGTTAAATATAGAATAGCCAAGGCTCAGGGTGGCTTTTCACATTTAAAAAAAGTCTGGAAGAATAGGAAGATAAGTCTGCAAACCAAGATTAGAATATTAGAAGCTACAGTGATGACAGTGGTCAAATATGGCTCTGAAGCATGGACGCTCCGAAAAGCGGATGAAGATTTTCTAGATGTTTTCCAGAGAAATTCCTTAAGGATTGTTCTGGGTACCAGGCTGACTGACCGTATTTCAAACAATAGGCTATACGAAAAATGTGGTTTAATACCGCTTTCTAGGGCTATAATGAAAGAAAGGTTGAGATGGCTAGGGCACGTTGTGCGGATGAAGGATGACAGATTGCCGAAGATTGTCCTTTTCGGCCAACCATCTAGGGCTAAACGGAAAGCAGGTCGTCCCCGTCTTGGGTGGGAGGACATCATAAAGATAAATTTAAAGGAAATGGGAACTTCGTGGGCGGGTGTAAAAAGGGAGGCTTTGAATAGATTGGGGTGGAGGAGGAGCGTGCGTAGTTGTGTTGGCCTCAGGCGGCTTGGTGCTGCGGTGAGTTGTTAGTAGTAGTAGTAGTAATAGATAACTCAAAAGAATTGGATTTTTATGCTGATTTTATATTTATAAGTTGTATTAAGTCTAGTTTTCCCCATCAAAGGTTACGAGCCTGAGAAAATTTACCTGATTTTCGAAAAAGGGGGAAAACACCCCTTAAAATTTATAGAATCTTAATGAAAATCAAGCCATCAGATTCAACGTATCAAAGAACCTTACTGGAGGGTTTTCAAGGTCCTATATTTAAAAATGTGGAATTTTGTACTTTTTGCCAGAACAAAGATCAGGGATGCGTGTTTATTTGTTCTTTTTTCTAGGGGTGAACGAATTGACCGAGTGGGTTTAGAACTTTGGGAGAGTGCTCATTCTAAAGTAAATTAAAAATTATAGTGCCCTTTTTAAGTGACCAGGAAATTGGAGGGCAACTAGGCCCCCTCCCACGCCACTTTTTCCCCCAAAATCGTCCGATCAAAATATTGAGATAGCTATTTTGTTCAGCATAGTTTAAAGTCCCAATAATTATGTCTTTGGAGATAACTTGACCCCCTCCCCACAGCCCCTGGGGAAAGGTTTTTAAGTTATGAAATTTGCCCATTGTTTACGTATAGCTTTTGTTATTGGGAAGTATGCATACATTTTTCGGGTGGGGAGGGGAGGACAAATTTTTCGCTGGGGGGACTTTGCACGGGAATAATTTTTTGTTCGGAGAGGGAATTTTCCAGGGATTGAACTTTTCAGGGGAAACTGTATACTGGGGGAATTTGCCAGAATTCCTTTAAGAAACTTCTTAACGTGTCTTGCTTCCTCTTTACAGACTCAATTTTACGCGTGTATTTGTTAAGGGTAAATGTCCGGGGTATATTTTCAACAGAATTGAATTTTTCAGAGGATATTTCCATGGGGAGGGCAATTCTTTCATGGAGGTGGAGCCAGATTTCGTGGCGTTATTTAAAAAACGATCCGAAATTGAATAAAAAACAAGTTTTTTTTAACCTGAAAGTAAGGAGTAATTTTGAATCTTAAAACGGACAGAAATCATTACGTATACTAGGGGAGCTTCCCCCTCCTCAATACCTCACTCTTTACGCTAAAGTTTAAATTTTGTCCCAATCCTTCAAAAATAACTCCTGAAACACGAGGGTCGTTTAGTTCGAGCAATAAATAACTTTTTTTTTTAAATGCCGAAAAACTTTCGCATGAAGAGCGAGGTGTTGAGGAGCAGGCAAACCCTCTCGCATACGTAATCATTTCTGTTCGCTTCAAGTTTTAATATTGTTCCTTACTTTTAGTTGAAAAACTTTTTTATTCAATATGAGGCAGCGCAATAGCGCTGCCTAGGTAAAGAACGATGTTGGTATAATGTATTATTTTTGGTTTTATCTTTTAGACCACGGCACTTCGTATCGAAGGAGTTGCCGTAAAAACTTCAAAAATAGTTCATTCGATTGGAAATTAGAAGGGCTTGTGTCCTTTTTAATAGTCGAAAGTTATTGAAGGGCAATTAACACCCCTCCCCCGCCCACCATTTTCCCAAACACATCCAATCAAAAATTTGAGAAAGCCATTTTGTTCAATGTAATTGATGGGCCTGGAAATTATGTCTTTGAGGATGACAAACCTCCACAGCCCACAGGGCAAGGGTTGTAAGCTAAGCCCTTGGGGCATACAAGGTTTTTTTTTTTTTTTTTTTTTTTTTTTTTTTTTTATAGAAAGAGTTGTCGTAGAATCTTCAAAAAGGGCTCATTCGTTTGGAAATTGAAAAGGCTAGTGCCCTTTTTTAATAGTCGAAAGTGATCGGAGGGCAGCTAACCCCCCTCTCACGCCCACCATTTCCCCAAACAAATCCAATCAAAATTTTGAGATAGCCATTTTGTTCAACGTATTAGATAGTTCTGGAAATTAGGTCTTTGAGGATGACAACCCCCTCACAGCCCTCAGAGCAAGGGTTGTAAGTTATACCCTGGGGGGGGGATATAAGGTGCTTATAGAAAATGGTTGTCGTAGAAATTTCAAAAAGGGCTCATTCTATTAGAAATTGAAAGGGCTAGTGCCCTTTTTAATAGTCGAAAGTGATTGGAGGACAACTACCCCCCCTCTCTCACGCCAACCATTGCCACAAGCACATCCGGTCAAAATTGTGAGATAGGCATCATGTTTGTAAAGGTTGTTAGTTATGTCCTGGTGGCATAATAAGGTTTTTATAAAAAGTGTTGTCGTAGAAACTTCAAAAAGACCTTATTCAATTGGGAATTGTGAGGGCTAGTGCCCTTATCATAGGCAGCGCATTAGCGCTGCCTAAGTAAAGACCGATGTTGGCATAATGTATTAGTTATTTATTAGTTTGTTTGTTTGTTTCTTTTAGACCAGTACACTTCCTATCGAAGGAGTTGTACTAGAAACTTCGAAAAGGGCTCATTTGATTGGAAATTAAAAGGGCTTTTGCTCTTTTTAATAGCCGAAAGTGATTGGAAGGCAACTAAGACCCCTTCTATGCCAACCATTTCATCAAACACATCCAATCAAAATGTTGAGACAGCCATTTTGTTCAACGTAGTTTAAAGATCTGGAAATAACGTTTTTGAGGCGGACACTCTACCCTACAGCCCTCAAGGAAAGGGTTGTATGGTATGCCCTGAGGGCATATAAGATTTATTATAGAAAGCGTTGTCGTAGAAACTTGCCCCTCTCACGCTCACGCCCAATTAGGTATTTGAGGATGACACCCCCAACCAATGACAACCCCCCCCACACCCCTCAGGGCAGGGATTGTAAGTTATGCCTGGGGGGCATATAAGGTTTTTATAGATAGTATTGTCGTAGAAACTTCAAAAAGGGCTGATTCAATTGGAAATTGAAAGGGCTAGTGCCGTTCGTAATAGTCGAAAGTGATTGGAGGGCAACTAGCCCCACTTTCAAGCCCACCATTTCCCCAATCATATCTAATCAAAATTTTTAGATAGCCATTTTGTTCAACGTAGTTGAAAGTTCTAAAAATAAGTTCTTTGAGGGTGACAACTCCACCCCCCCCCCCAAAGGCCTCAGGGTAAGGGTTTTAAGTTATGTCCTTGGGGAATGTAAGGTTTGTATAGAAAGGTTTGTCTTACAATCTTCAAAAAGGGCTCATTTGATTGGAAATTGAAAGGGCTAGAGCCATTTTTAATAGTCGAAAGTGATTGGAAGGCAACTAACCCCCTCTCACGTCCACCATTTCCCCAAACACATCCAATCAAAATTTTGAGAGAGCCATTTTGTTGAACGTAGTTGAAAGGTCCGCAAATTATTTCTTTGAAGATAACACTCCCCCAAAGCCCTCAGGGCAAGGATAGTAAGTTATGCCAACGGGTATGTAAGGTTTTTATAGAAATCTTTGTCGTAGAAACTTCAAAAAGGGCTCATTTGATTATAAATTGAAAGGGATAGTGCCCTTTTTAATAGTAGAAAGAGAATGGAGGGCAATTAACCCCTCTCTCACGTCCACCATTTTCCCTAACACATCCAATCAAAATTTTGAGAGAGCCATTTTGTTAAACGTAGTTTAAAGTTCTGGAAGTTAGGTTTTTGAGGATGACAACTCCTTCACAACCCTTAGGGCAAGGGCTGTAAGTTATGCCCATGGGAATGTGAGGTTTTTATAAAAAGTGTTAAATAAAAGACTAAAAAGGACAGAAATTGACTGTTTGTGGCGTAGAAATGCATATTTGCTGGTTTTTTTTTGTCACGACGGGGGAATTAAAAAACTTTGATCAGGGTTTTAACCATGGCAAATCGACTGTTATCTTAGATTTTCATCCTCTGCCATTTTTATCCTCTTTGATTAGAAATGATTTTTGGCACAAATAGCTGTGGCACAATCTGTTTGGTTCTTTAAAAGGGCACAAGTTTTGTTAAAATAAGCCCTCTCCCAACATTCTACAACCAGTGGCTCCATACGATCACTCATGAAAAATATTAATTGAAATAGTAGCTACTATTCCTGAACCAGCTTTAAATGATAATTGTTTATTGGTTCTCGGCGGAGAGCTTCTTTTAAAACACGTTGTTAAACTTCTGGTTGCTATGGGGCGTGGTTCGCTTTGTGTTAGGATGCAGCTATCGCTTTAACCACGAGAACCGACCATCAATCATCTTGTTTCTCCACGCTCTTCCCCAATTCTTAGGTCAACGTCTACTTATCCCTCTCTCCTTAACAGGCCCTTAAAGTTTCAACTTGATAAGACAAGTCGTTTCTGAGATACGACAGACATAACAATTTGATAATCTGGCAACACATTAGTTCTGTTGGTTTACCTCACCACTTAACTGCACATAATATAATTTTCATTGGATCTCTGATCCATCCCCAAGTCAAAATTTGAGGTTTACTTGCCCTACCAACCCCCCCCCCCGAAAAACAATGCTGAAAAATTTTCCACTCGATTACCAAAGCCATTTGCGAGATATTGCTGATAATTTGAAAACAAAGTCAGTTTTACCATAGCGGCTTTTGATTTACTAAAGTGCGTATATCATTGCTAAGCTGTGCCCATGGTAATCTTTAGGAGTGTTGGCTTAGAAGACGATCCATAAGGATTTCGAGCTGATCAGACAGCCAAGACCAAACATAAGCGTGTTTTCGACTAAAACCTAACTGTGAACGATGGATAATTTATTTCACTGAAGGATGTTGCTCTGGGAAAGTGGGGGGGGGGGGTGAAGTCAAGCCTGGGGCCATGTTTGTTGAACCCTTTGACTTTTCTAAACAAAAAAAAAACCATTTTAAAGTTTTGATCCAATATCATATGGGTTACGGAGTAGCAGAAAAGGAAACGGAGAAGAGGCTGGTCACCCTCAAATCACTTATGGAGTATATTCCTGGAGCGAGTCTAGGGTTTCCACCCCCAAAAATACACCATTCTCACTGTGGAAAATTCCCCACGCAGAAAATCCCCCCCCCAGACAATTCACCCTCCCACATTCCCCTAGGATAGTTTCGGACGCTCATTAGAAGGGAAATTGAAAGTTCTATTCACCTGTTTAAGTCATAGGTAATGCTATGGCGTTGCCCATAGTAAAGAACCATGAGGCTTCATGATTAGTGACAGGGGTAATAATCCGACAACAGCCATGGGCGCTACTCCTTTCTTCTTCACTGCTAATCATGAAGAAGCTTAACGGCGATTTCCTCAGAGCATGACGCCGGTATAATTGATTATGAACACCTGGTTGCTATGTAATAGTTAATTGTTTACTTATGTAAAGCCCTAAAAACCAATTCCAATGGGAAACAAATACAACTTAAAAACAATAGGGAAATTTTTTTTCAAGACAGTGCAATTTATTGCAATTAAATTGCACTGTCTTGAAAAAATTTCCCTATTGTTTTTAAGTTGTATTTGTTTGATATGGAAAGGCAGTGTGGTCGTCGTCAATATTTAATTCCAATGGGGCGCTAGCAACCAGTTCCAGGTCTCTAGCAACCAACAAGTGTTATTCATTATTGACCTTTTATCTACACTTGGTTGTTCAAGTGCAAGTTTACGTTCAATCATTTTATTATTAACATATACATGTAGATAATTGACATAGGCTCATGGGGAGACAAGCTAAAAAAACTAGGCATAGACAAAGATACAATAACCAATTAAACTACAATACTAAGATAAACACAACGGCAAATATACAACAACACAACAATAATATGAAAGTAGCAGCTAGCCCAGGATCCATAAATAAATAAAAAAATCAATATTATTAGATACAAATTAATATTAGAAGATAGCCGAGAGGCCCACATTCATCCAGAACAACTAACCAAACAAATAGCTTTGTCTTATTAAAAAGACGCTTAGTTAAAAGTAATCCTGAACTAAATGAAATTTAAGATTCCCCTTTATTAACTGGATAGAAGAAAATTTATCAATAAGATCCTTGTGAGCATCCCAGCACCGGGCTATTGACACGAACGGAGCGAATTCAGATCTCTCAGTACTATACTTATCAATGTAGAAACTCTTTTTTTGTCGCGTGTTATAATAATGTAAATCTTGTGATTGGGAGAAAAAACTTTGATTGAGGTAATATGGCGGTAATTTCTTAATGTCATAATTGAATTATGAAATAATTGCTTCAAAAATAAACTGTTGAAAAACTGGAAGTATATCTAGATGTATATCTGGATTCGTTTAATATGGCTTTTAAATGTAGATAAATATACTAGAGAACAATAATCAATATTAGACTGAATCAGAGCAAATAAATGCTTCGTAAAGCAGAGTAGGGCAAGTAATGCTTCAACCTTCACATTAAACCAGCATAACTTGAAATATTTAATCGTATATTTTGAATGTGTGTTTTGAAGATAAGCTTTCGTCAATCACAAGTCCATTTTCACCCGAGATATTGATAATAGATACTTTGAAGAAGTAACTCAGGTAATACGAGGGCATATATTTGACTTCCTGCCGTAAATTATGAGATTAGTTTTTGATAAATTCAAAGCAATAAAATTTGAAGAAAACCAATCAAGAACATTAGAAAAAGCAGTATCAAGTTCAGCCTCCAACTCCTCGTCATTCCTCTCAGAAATTGAAACTTCCATATCATCAGCAAAATGTGTGCTGAGATATGGGATTGCCAAAGCGCGGTGAAGATCATTTATATAAATTAGAAAAAGCAGAGGACCTAAGACAGATCCCTGAGGTACCCCAACCATCGAGGACTGAGGAACAGGCGAAGAGAGGAAATTGCCTCCATCTATTCGTTGCATTCTCATCAAGAAAATATTTAACTAGATCTAACGCCGGTCCGCACACACAAACAATTATCCAATTTACGAAAAAGAATACAATGGGATATTGTATCGAATGCTTTTTTAAAATCTAAATATATAGTTGCTGGAATTTCACCTCTATCTAAGCATTCATTAATATATTGGATGAGAGCAATGATAGCGTGTTCAGTATTGTGTCCAGACCTAAAACCAAACTGGGAATTTGTGAAGAAATTAGACGATTTAAGAAAGTCATAGAACTTCTTATAAATTGTCTTCTCAAATATTTTAGAAAATGCTGACAAAATAGAAATATGTCGGTAATTTGATGGGTTCTCAGGAGAGTCACCTTTGTGAAGTGGAATTATCCTCGCTTATTTAAAAGCATACGAGAATAGATACGTAATATACGGGAATAGATGTTACGTAATATAAGATTGCTTACCTATGTAAATTCATTGAGGATGACGTAATCTCACGTGACTGGTTTTGATAGAGCTGAGTTAATTGTTTACCTATGCGAATTTATTGAGGATGACGTAATTTTGCGTGTCAACGAGACTTGTTGTGATAGAGCTTACGGGTCACTAGTCAATTGGGGAGCCCTCGGATGTGAATTAGGATGACATATTGCGCTCACATTGGTGTTATGTAATACTTTGAGAGATGTTTTTTTTTCTTCAAGACATTTTCTTCGAGATGTGTTTTTTCTTCGAGAAGTTTTTTTCTTCAAGACATTTTTTTCTTCTGGACATTTTCTTGAAAATTTTTATTTCTTCGAGAATTTTTTTTCTTCAACCATTTTTTTCTTCCAGGTATTTTTTTTCTAAGAGATTTTTTTTCAAGTTGTCTTTTTCTCAAGATATTTCATCAAGGCATTCCCCAAGCTCCTTACGCAAGACGTGTTTTGATTCAGGGAACCTTTATCATCCGTCATCTAAGAGTTTTTTCCGGTGTAGGAACCGAACGTAAGACAAGGGATTTCCCAATGGAGTGATGCCTTAGTCATCTGAACTGGCGAGCAATTGTTATTATTACGTTCTTGGAAATAAATCCTGTGCAATAGGTTTCATGATCTTAACTACAATTTCCCCTTTTTCTCCGTAAGCTATGGATCGCATGTTTTTATTCCCAAGGAAACAGTTACCATGGAAAGGAGAAATCAATTACTGGAAATAGGTTTAGGGAAATTATTATTTTACTTTTACACACACGTGGGTATTACATCAGAGTTATGTAAATTTAAACACAATTGTTATTGTTTTTTTAGATAATTTTTTTTCTTCAAGACATTTTCTTCGAAATGTTTTTCTTCAAGACATTTTATTCTTCCAGATGTTTTTTTTCTTCAAAACATTTTTTCTTCCGTAGGTTTTTTCTTCAAGACAATTTTTTCGAGAGAGAGAGAGAGAGAGAGAGAGAGAGAGAGAGGGAGAGAGAGAGAGAGAGAGAGAGAGAGAGAGAGAGAGAGAAAGAAAGAGAGAGAGAGAGAGAAAAAAAAACACACACAAACTCAAAGTCAGACTATTTTAATATCCATGCGTTTCTACAGCAGCATACACGCGCAGCCTACAGCAGCCATGCGTTTTTACTCTACCTATTTACTTACTTATCGTCTAGAGCATTAATTGAAAATTAACACACAAGCTAAATTTTTATTTCCAAAAATAAAAATTTATCAGCTGATGTCACAAAACCTTTTTGGAATATTTAATTTAAAACTCTCTAACGATTCGACCCCAAACTCAACTGAGCTTGTCTTTACCAGTTGAATTAGACATATATTCATTTTCATCAATTGATAGGGTAACATCCTCCACAACATCTTCCATGATCATGCCAGACCCTTCTTTTAAGTTGTATAGCTCTTGTAAAACTTCCTCATAGCTACGAAGTATAGGAATAGAGTCATCAATAAAGCTTGATTTTTCAAAATCAATTGAAGTATCATTTTCCCACTCAACAGTTGCTGTATATGCGGTTTGACTGCTATTGTTGATTATATTTACCATTTCCATTTCATTTCCACTGATGTTTTCCGATTTAGCTATTATTTTTTCAACGCTGTTGTTTCCAACCATTTTTGGTATTTCTATTATCGACGCAGTGGCGTTTTCAGATTCAACCTTTATTTTGTCGTTGCTAATGTTTGTAGTTATATTTGGCGACTCTATTACTGATACAGTAGCATTTTCAGATGTAGCCATTATTCTTTCACTACTGTTAGTTTTAATCCTGCTACTAAGTTGGTAAGCATAATCGAACACTTTAGTTATTTCGCTGTCATTAGCTGGCTTGTCTTTGAATTGCTTTTTCTTCTGGCAATTTATTGTATCTGCTACTAGTACCTGTGGAAATTAAAAGGCATTAAAAAGTATAATCATTCGCTGTAAGCCCTGTTCACACTCCCAGGGAAGCCTATTTATATGTCTTCCCAAAATTGACTCTATCCACGAATCGTCGGGATAAAGACCTAACTACTTATATACATTTTCAACCCTGAAATTACGAAAAAACAAATTTGAGAAGAAAACTAGGAAAAAGCATTTAGTATGGCTCAGTAACCAAAACACCCACGGATAATCAAGGCCAGATCCGCCTTCTAAGGTCTATTATAGTCGTTTGGATATCGAATTGACCAAGCTGGTAAAACAAATGGTGAAGCCATTTTCAATAGAAAATTCATTTCCGGTGTAATGAAGCGCAAATGGTAAAATAGTCTTTAGTGAATTCGGTGGGATGGGGTAGCCCCGCTCTTATTTATGGTAATTCGTGTTCGTTTTAATTTTAAGTTGATTATGCATTTTGATTGCTTTTCGTTTCAGGTTTTATTGCTGTTTCCCTTTTTCAATAAACGTTTCTTTTATATTAGTTTTAAAAAAGAGGGTTCTGAAATTGTGAAAAACAGTAACTGACGCAACGACTGGCTGTAATTGGCGGGGATTTCGGACAAAGAAAGCTTTTTCTGAGACTCAACATAATCAGAAAATTCTTCCCCATAATAGAACACAGTATAAAAATTAGGATATGACATCAAGTTATCTTTTTAACATGCTCCAAGAGATTAGTTATTCTAGTTGAGACTTATTCTAGCAGAGCAATTGAAAACGGCCACAAATTAAATCAAGCAAAACAAAGCTGCCAAACAAATTGCGCTTTGGGTAATATTAGATAAAAGAAAAATGAAGGTACGAAGCAACATTAAAGCTTAAATCGTCGTTCTTAAAGAATTGGACAAAAGTTCGAATTTTAGCGTAAGGACTGGGGTATTGAGGAGGGGACCGAATCCCTATTATACGAAATTGTTTCTGTTCGTTTTAAGTTTTAGTGTTGCTCTTTACTTTCAGCTGATTAAACGTGTTTTTTTATCTGATTTTTATAGTTTTTCAGATAATGCCGGGGAATCCCCCTTCCCTCCGTGAAAAATTCCCCCTCACGAAAAATTCATCCATGAAAATTTCCCTCCAGGTAAAACCTACCCCCAGCCTGGGATTTACCCACGGACGATTCCATCCACGCTTCAAATGACTCTTTGAGTAAGATAAAATTCGTAACATGGACTTGTATATACCTAGTTAGATACAAATATAAAATTATGTGTTTATTTATGAATCATTTTTTTATTTTGTTAATAGCTACTGAGTTTGTCCTTGAGTCCACTAGGATTAATAAAATAAATGACCGTTCAGGATGAAAACGGTCATTTATTATAATTAATTCAAAAAACTTTTCCCACAAAAGAAGTTTTTCAAAGAAAAGTAAAGAACTCCATTAAACAAAAAATGAGAAAAATAAAATCAAATAATCTACCAAGCGTGAAACTACCACAAATTAGCATCGATAAATAGATGAAGCCCAAAACGAACAGAAATTACAATAAATAACCAAGTCAGACTCAAAACGAGCAGAAATTAACATGAGTTGGGCTCAAAACCCCTATGCCTTCCCAAAGAGAACATAATAAGCATCTTAATGAAAAAAAAATATTTTTTTTTTACTTTTATAACTTTAATAAATCAAATAATATGAACATTTTGATTACTAAATCAGAGGTAACGATATAGCGTTGCCTATAGTAAAGGTCATACGGCTCCAGTGTTTTATTATTTATTATTTTTTTTTCCAGAGGCACTTCATATGGAAGGGGTCGTCGTAGAAACTTCAAAGGGGGCTCATTCGATTGGGAATCGAGAGTTCTAGTGCCCTTTTTAAGGGTTAAAAGTGATTGGAAAGCAACTAACACCCCTTCTACGCCCACCAATTCCCCAAACACATTCAATCAAAATTTTGAGACAAACATTTTGTTCAGCGTAGTTGATTTCCAAATAGAAATTATATTTTTGAGGAGGAAACTCCCCCACAGCCCTCAGGGCAAGGGTTCTAAGTTATTCCCTGGGGGAATATGAGGTTCTTATAGAAAGCTTTGTCGTAGAAACTTCGAAAAGGACTCATTCGATTGGAAATTCAAAGGGCTAGTGCCCTTTTTAATAGTCAAAAGTGATAGGAGGGCAACTAACCCCCCTCTCACGCCCACATTTTCCCCAAAGAAATCCAATCAAAATTTTGAGATAGCCTTTTTGTTCAACGTATTTGAAAATTCAGGAAATTAGGTCTTTGAGGATAACACCTCCCCCACAGCCCTCAGAGCAAGGTTTGTAATTTATGCCCTGGGGGCATATAAGGGTTTTGTATAGACAGCGTTGTCGTAGTAACTTCAGAAAGGGCTCATTCGATTGGAAATTTAAATGGCTAGTTCCCTTTTTAATAGTCGAAAGTGATTGGAAGGAAACTAACACCACTTCCACGCCCACCATTTCCCCAAACACATCCAATCAAAATTTTGATATACCCATTTTGTTCAACGTAGTTGAAAGTTCTGGAAGTTATATGTTTGAGCAGGACACTCCTCCCACAGTCCTCAGGGGCAAGGGTTATATGTTATGCCCTGGGGGCATATATGGTTCTTATGAAGGAATGCTCGTATAAACTTCAGAGAGGCCTCATTTGATTGGAGATTGAAAGTTCTAGTTAACTTTTTAGGTGTCAAAAGATATTGGAGGGTAACCAGCTCCCCCCCAAGCCCCTTTTTTCCAAAATGCATCCAATAAAAATTTTACAGTGTCGACACAACCCCCAAGGGCCCGGAGGCGGGCGTTGTAAGTTTTGTCCTTACATATATGGTCTTATGGAGGGGATGGTCGTATTAACTTCAAAGAGGGCTCATTTGATTGGAAATTGAAAGTTCTAGCTCAGTTTTTAAGAGTCAAAAGAGATAGGAGGGCAAATACCCCCCCCCTCTCCACGCCCTTTTTTTCTCAAACCCATCCGATAAGAACTTCGAGATAAACATTTTTTTAGAAATAGTTCAAACACCACATAACGAAAACTCCGGGGTCGGCACAGCCTCCCCGGGCCCGAGGGCAGGCGTTATAAGTTATACCCTGGAGGAATATAGGGTTCTAATTGAAGGGATGCTCGTAAAAACTTCAGAGATGGCTCATTTGATTGGAAATTGAAGGTTTTAGTTCAGTTTTTTAGAGTCAAAAGTGATTGGATGGCAACTAACCCCCCCCACGCCCCTTTTTCCCCAAATGCATCCAAAAAAAATTTTGAGATAGCCATTAAGTTAAAAATCGCTCAAAAGTCAGATAGCAAAAACTCAGGTGTCGACACAACCCCCCAGGGCCCGGGGGCAGGCGTTGTAAGTTATGCCCTGGGGCATATATGGTTCTTATGAAAGGGATGCTCGTTCAGAGAGGGCTCATTTGATTGGAAATTGAAAGTTCGAGCTCACTTTTTAATAGTCAAAAGATATCCGAGGACCTCTAGCCTCCCCCCCCCCCCACACGCCTTCTTTTTCCAAACCCATCTGATGAAAAATTTTGAGATAGCCATTTTGTTAGAAATAGTTCAAAGGTCGAATAAGGAAAAATCCGGTGTCAATACAACCCCCTAGGGCCCAGGAAAAGGGGTTCTAGTTATGCCCTAAGGACATATATGGTTCTCATGAAAGAGATTCTCGTATAAACTTCATAGGCTCATTTGATTGGAGATTGAAAGTTCTAATTCACTTTTTAAAAGTCAAGAGAGTTAAGGGCAACTAGCCCCCCCCCACGTTCTTTTCTCCCCAATCCCGTCCACTAAAAATTTTGAGATAGCCAGTTTTTTGGAAAGTGTTCAAAAATTAGATATAAAAAACTTCCCCCCGGGCCCAAGGGATAGGCGTTGTAAGTGTTGTCCTGGGGGTGTATATGGTTCTTATGAAAGGGCTGCTCGTATAAACTTCAGAGAGGGCTCATTTGATTGGGAATTGAAAGCTCTAGTTCAATTTTTAAGCTCGAAGTTTTAGCTCTAAGTTCAATTTTTGTCAAAAGATATCCGAGGGCAACTAGCCCCCCCCCCACACACCATTTTTTCCCCAAGCCCATCCGATAAAATTTTTATAATAGCCATTTCATTAAAAATAGTTCAAAGGTCAGATAAGAAAAATTACTGTGTCGACGCAACCCACCAGGGCCTGAAGGCAGGTGTTATGAGTAATGCTCTAGGGACATATTTAGTTCTTATGGAAGGGATGCTCGCGTAAACTTCGGCTCATTTGATTGGAAATTGAAACTTCGTGTTCACTTTTTAAGAGTCAAAAGATATCCGACGGCAAATAGCCCCCCCCCACACACCCTTTTTTCCCCAAGGTCAGATAAGAAAAATTACTGTGTCAACGCAACCCGCCAGGGCCCGGAGGCAGGCGTTACGAGTAATGCTCTAGGGGCATATATAGTTCTTATGGAAGGGATGCTCGTATAAACTTCGGAGAGGGCTCATTTGGTTTGAAATTGAAAGTTCTAGTTCACTTTTTAAGAGTCAAAAGAGATCGGAGGGCAACTAGCTTCCCCTCCCCCCTCCTCCACGCCTTCAACGCATCAGATAAAAATTTTGAGATAGACATTTTGTTAAAAATAGGTCAAAGTTCAGATAAAAAAAAACTCCGGAGTCGACACAGCCCCCCAGAGCCCGGGAGTAGGCGTTGTAAGTTATGCCCTGGGGGCATATATGGTTGTTATGGAATGGATACTCGTATAAACTTCATAGAGGGTTCAATTGATTGGGAATTGAAAGTTGTAATTCACTTTTTAAGAGTCAAAAGTGATTGAAGGGCAGCTAGCCTCCCCCAACACTCCATTTATTTTTTCCCAGAGGCACTTCATATAGAAGGGGTCGTCGTATAAACTTCAAAGGGGGCTCATTCGATTAGAAATCGAGAGTTCTAGTGCCCTTTTTAAGAGTCAAAAGTGATCGGAGGGCAACTAGTCCCCCATGCCCTTTTTCCCGAAATACATCTGATAGAAAATTTGAGGCAGCCATTTTGTTAAAAATATTTCAAAGATCATATAACAAAAATTCTTTTACGTATGGCCATTTCGTTAAAAATAGTTCAAAGGTCAGATAAGAAAAACTCCTGAGTCGACACAAGCCCCTCCCCCCAGGGCCCGGGGTAAGCGTTGTAAATATTGCTCTGGGGGCATATATGGTTCTTATGGAATGTATGCTCGTATAAACTTCAGAGAGGGCTCATATTATTGGAAATTGAAAATTCTCGTTCACTTTTTAAGAGTCAAAAGAGATTGGAGGGCAACTAGCCCCCCTTTTCATGCCCTGTTTTACTCAAACCCATCCAATAAGAACTTTGAGAGAGTCATTTTTTCAAAATAGTTCAAAGGTCAGATAACAAAAACTCCGATGTCGACACATCCCTCCAGGACCCGGGGGACAGGCACTGTAAGCCATGTCCTGGGGCCGTATGTGGTTCTTATGAAAGGGATGCTCGTATACACTTCAAAGAGGGTTACTTGAATTGAAATTAAAAGTTGTAGTTCATTTTCTCAGAGTAAAAAAGATCGGAGGGCAACTAGCCCATATCGCCCTCCCCGCCTTTGGGTTTATCGGATGGATGAACCCATCCGATGAAAATTTCACGTGACCATTTTCTTAAAAATAGTTCAGTCATCGGATATTAAAACTCTGGGGTCGACACAACCGCCCAGGGCCCAAGGACAGGCGTTGTAAGGATACTCTGGGGATATATATGGTTCTTATAGAAGGGATACTCGGATAAACTTCAGAGACGGTTCATTTGATTGAAAATAGAAAATTCGAGCTCACTTTTAAAGAGTCAAAACAGACCAAAGGTTAATTAGCCCAACCCCCCCCGCCCTGTTTCCCCAAACTCATCCGATAAAAATTTTGAGATTGCAATTTTGTTAAAAATAGTTCAAACATCAGACAATAAAACTCCGAGGTTGACACAAACCCTTTCTTTCCCTTTGATATTGTTACTTTGATACCAGTTTTAATATTTTGATGAACATTTTATTTTTTTTTTAGGTTTGATTTTGAATTAAGGAATTTTTAAAAACTTGAAACTTTTTGCAATCAAAAACGAACAAAAATTAATTGAAAAAACTTTCAGAAAAATAAGTTTTTTAAAGAAAAGTAAAGGCCATTTTAAACTTAAGCTCAGCAGATACAAATACCTTATAAAATTCAAACTCAGAACGAGCAGAAATTACTATTAAAGAATAAATGAAACATAGAATGAACAGAAATTAAATAAACAATCATAGCAAAAACATACAACAAGTAATAATATAAATGAATAAATAGATCTTAAAGCGAGTAATGCTTAGATTGAATATGAAAATCAAACTTAAAACGAAAAAAAATATTTTCCTAATAAAGTATAAATGAAATTTAAAATGAAGAGAAATCAAATAAACAATCAATGCAAACAAACATACAATAGATATTAATGTAAGTGAATAAATAAATCTTAAAACAAGTGAAACTTAAATTGAATATGTAAATCAAGCTTGAAACGAACAAAAATAACTACAAACAAGAGTTTGGGTATGACCTCCTTCTCTCACTGTAAAAGTCTAAAACCTACTGCGTCATTGGGACTTTACTGAAAACTTTATGCGTCTTGAACAGTCTTGGAAAGTATAAAAAACATCAAGTTGAATATTTGGTGTATAGTGATATGAATTTTTGAAAGATCAATCAGTTCAAAAATTAATTTCACTGTAATTTTATTTTTATTTTCAATGCTGTAAGAACTGGAAAAGAAAAAAAAATTGTAATATAATTCGTTTTCAGTTAAGCGCCAATGACGCATTAGGCTTTTTTTTTTTAGGTGAACGGAATCAGTATCCAAACACTTGTTTGTAGTGATACTATATTCGTCTTGAACAACTTTAAAAAGAGGTAATAAATTAAACTGAATATTTGATGTATAATGATATTAATTGCTGAAAGCTCAGTTCAAAATGTTGCTATATGTTTATTTCCAATGTTTATTTTCATTAGAAAATGTTTGTCATAAAATTGGTTAAGCGCCAATGACGCAGTAGGTTTTAGTCTTTTACAGTGAGAGAAGGAGGTCATACCTCCTTCTCTGTCCTACCCCTTACCTCCTTCATAGTCTTTTAGACGTCAAGATTAGTATATACCAAGGTACCATATTGCGGCCTTTACGTTCCTTCCGGTTTTTTCTGGTAGGTAAACAGGTCATTACACTCGGTCATTACACTCTTTGTCAAGAGGATTTACGCAATTTCAAAGTTCAGCAATACCGGGTCCGAGAGTGATTGATTTTTTTGGACAATTGTCTTTAGTCAAGACTAGTTTTTTGGGAATGTGTCGTTGCTAAAGCTAACTCTCATTGGACAAAGGGGTATAAAGCTTATTGTTTTTGATAAGAATTGCACTATGAATGTATCGTTTGACGTGGGCATTTCTTATGAGCCAATCAGAGGTTGTTCAATATATGATAACTTGAATTGTGGTTTGGATTTGAATAAAAGAAATGGTTATGTTATTTGCTTGCATGTATAGGAATTCCCAAGTTATTTGCTTGCGTGTATATGAATTCCCATGTTATTTGCTTGTATGTATAGGAAATCCCATGTTATTTGCTTGCATGTATAGGAATTCCCACGTTTTTTTGCTTGCTTGTATAGTAATACCCCGGGTATTTGATTGCATGTATAGTAATGCCCTTGTTATGGGATTGCTTGTATAGGAATACCCAGGTTTTTTGCTTGCGTGTATAGGAATTCCCTTGTTATGTACGTGCAGGTATAGATATTCCCTTGTTATTTGCTTGCTTGTATAGTAATTCCCATGTTATTTGCTTGCTTGTATAGTAATTCCCATTTTATTTGCTTGCATGTATAGTAATTCCATTCTTATTTGCTTGAGTGCTTAGGAATTCCCAGGTTATTTGCTTGCGTGTATAGGAATTCCCATGTTATTTGCTTGCATGTATAGGAATTCCTATGTTATTTGCTTGCAAGTATAGGAATTCCCATGTTATTTGATTGCGTGTATAGGAATTCCCATGTTATTTGCTTGCGTGTATAGGAATTACAATGTTATTTGCTTGCGTGTATAGGAATTACCATGTTATTGGCTTGTCTGTATAGGAATTCCCATGTGATTTGCTTGCATTTATAGGAAACCCCAAGTTATTTGATTGCATGTATAGGTATTACCAAGGTATTTTGCTTGCGTGTATAGGAATTCCCGTGCTATTTGCTTGCATGTATAGGAATTACCATGTTATTTGCTTGCGTGTATAGGAATTCCCATGCTATTTTAAGGGCTTATGTCCCCCCCATGCTATTATAAGAGTTTATGTCCCCTTCCTATGCTATTCCAGGAGCTTATGTTCCTTTCTATGCTATTATAAGGGGCTTTTCCATGTGGTTTTTCTTTACTTGGTACCCATTAAAGAAAAAATTTTTGTGTTAAATAAGTAGTTCTTATATATTTTAAAAGAGCTTTACGGGATTTGAGACACTCTGTTGACTGATTCCGTTTGATTTTTCTTTACTTAGTGCTCATTAAAAACGAAATTTTTGTGTTGAATAAGTAGTTCTTGTATCTTTTAAAAGAGCTTTACGGGGTTCGAGAGACTCGGTTGTCTGATTCCGTGTGATTTTTCTTTACTTGGTGCCCATTAAAAAAGTTGCTAGCGAAAACCCCGTGTGGATGAGTTGAAATAAGAATTTTTAACAAGAAATGGCTGAAAAGTGTTTTGGGGGAGATGGGTTGATTGGCAGAAGGATGGATTAGCGAATTTAAAGTGGAGGGCGAGTTGCTAACGAAAAATCTAAGCTAATAGGAGTTTTTGACCGTAAACTCTAGTTTTTTGTAAGAAAATTATGGAAAATACAATTCGTTGGTTCATAGGTGAAACTTAAGTCCAGGTATGGATCGATAAATAAACTATTTCTGTAGAATCTGAGCTAACAAGGGTTTTTGACCATAAACTCTAGTTTCCTGTAAGAAAATTATCCAAAATACAATTCTCTCGTTCAAATGTGAAACTTAGGTCCATTCTCTGGTTCAAATGTGGAAAATCCCGTGTGAATGAGTTAAAATAGAAATTTTTTAAAAAGAAATGACTGAAAAGTGTTTTGGAGGAGATGGGTTAATTGGCAGAATGATGTATTAGGCTAGCGTAGTTATAGTGGAGGCCGAGTTGCTAGCAAAAATCCCGCGTGGATAAGTTGAAATAAAAATTTTTAACAAGAAATGTCTGAAAAGTGTTTTGGGGGAGATGGGTTGATTGGCAAAAGGATGTATTAGCGAAGTTATAGTGGAGGGCAAGTTGCGAGTGAAAAATCTAAGCTAATAAGGGTTTTTGACCGTAAACTCTAGTTTTTTGTAAGAAAATTATGGAAAATACAATATATTGGTTCATAGGTGAAACTTAAGTCCAGTTATGGATTGAAAAATAAACTATTTCTGTAGAATCTGAGATAATAAGGTCTTTTGACCATAAACTCTAGTTTCCTGTAAGAAAATTATGGAAAATACAATTCTCTCGTTCAAAAGTTAAAATTAGGTGAATTTTCTGGTTAAGATTTGAAAATTAAGTCAATTTTAGGATAATAATAATATTGATGAATTTCTTTTCTCATTAAATATTTTTTTTTTCATAAAAAAAAGATATTTTTTTTAAACTTCGAACTTACTCACCTTTTTTTTGTACTTATCTTAAAATTATAAAATATTCTTACGACTCTAACAATATAAATATGTAATTGTCAAGAGACAAACATTGGACCTTCCACTGGTACTATATGTCCGGATATCGACACTACCTAGTCTATTACATGTATTAAATCAGTATTTTTTACGCAGTAGTACGATAAACCCATAAGTCATATCTTTTAAAAAAGTGAAGATGGAGCATTGTAATAAAGTGTGTTCACATTTCAATATTATTGTAGCATTGAATGCTGACAAGTAGAAGTATTTAAACTAAGAAACAAGTAAAAATGGTAGCACTGTTGGAAATGTATGTGTGCATTGTCATGACAGTAAGGTATTTAATTTCTTTGGAGTACCAAAAAAATTCAACTCTTGTTAGGGTGGATATGCAAGAGTGTGATATCCAGAGATGATAGCATTAAAAGAAAATGACAACATAAAAATAATAGTTGATGAAGAGGGACATCTTCTTGCCAGTGCTTGTGGTAATATGCTACCTCTTGTTACATCCCATCTTCAACTTTCGGGTATTAGCATTCAACGGAAGATAAAAAGAAGACTTGCATACTCTTCTACTAATATCATAAACAATTTCTTGTCGACGTGACGAAACTGTTACCTTTTTAAAAATAATGTTGTAATAGACAGTGAAATTGCCGGAAAAATAAAAAGGGCATTTGCAAAAAATATCACTAAGGAATATAAAGATGAATCGATGAAAAAAAAAAAACAGCAAACTTCACTACCATTAATCAAACAATTAATGAACCAAATAATAGTAAAGATGAAGTGCATATTGAACATATGGAAAGCCCTATAGGAGACCCGAGGACACAAGTTAGGATTTTTGCAGTTGTAAAAGCTAAGAAGAATAACTATTTGAAATACGAACAAAGCAAATGCGATTGCACTCTCGGATGAGTAGTCGGGTATCTTAAATAAACTACGTACTTAATTTTCTTTTTAATACCAAAAAAATTCAATGATACACATGGTGGATATGGAAAAGTATCATTTCCAGAGATGTTAGTACTCAAAGAAAATGCCAACATAAAAATAATAGTTGATGAAGAGGGATATCTTCATGCTAGTGCTATAGGTAACATACTACCTATTGATAGAACCTTTCATCAACTATTAGGTATTAGAATTCAAATGAAAGCAAAGAGGGATAAAAAGGCATACTCTGCTACTAATATCATTAACCATACCTTGTCTAAGTGCCTAAACTGTTACTTGTGTAAAAATAATGTGATAATAGAGAGTAAAATTGCCAGAAAAATGAAATGAGTATTGTCAGAAAATATCACTATGGAATATAAAGATGAAACGATAAAAAACAAAGCACCAGCAAACATTACTGACATTGATCAAACACTCAATGAATCAAATAATACCAAAGACGAAAAGCATATTGAATCTGTTCATGAAACACCAGTAAAAATTGTGTATGATTCAAAATGGAATAATGATTATTCCACTGATTACGAACCAAGAGAAGACAATAACTACAATATCAAGACAGAACATGGGGAACCATTTTATGGAACAGATTCAAAATGTCCAAAGTTAATCATTGATATTAATAATGTATCATAATATATTTTTGTATTAATATTCTACATAACACTATTTCATTAAAAACATTACATTGTTATATGTTCATTATTTTTTAGAGTAAGCTAGCACATCAAGCGCTTAAAATATCTATTAAAACATCGAAAATGGAATAAAAGGAATTTGCATACATCCATCGTCAGACACATGTGATAACATTGTCAAAATCTAGCTATCAGAATAAGAAATTGTAGGTAAGTAAGTAAGCAAGTAAGTAAGTAAGTAAGTAAGGAAGTAAGTAAGTAACAAACTCTTTTTTGAATTCACCTCCTGGTTATACAACACAGAAATTTCATTCAATAAATTATGAAAAAAATTGTAAGCAAGTAACAAAAAATTGTAAGCAAGTAACAAACCCTATCCTGAAGTCACCTCTCAGATCAAACGCTTTATTGATTCCACCTCTTTGATATACAGTACAGATAAATAAATAAAGAAATTATGAAAAAAAATCGCCACTACTTAACTTTTTTTCTCTTTATCACCCCAACTTGACGCTGATCTCCTATATGCATAAATGTAATTAAATTAATTGTTAAAAAATTCTAAGGCACCAACACTATTTTTACTGATGTATAGTCTTAGATAGACACAATGGACACTTCAGTCTAGAAATTCTGACAGCATTTGTAAGTAAGTAACAATCTCTTTATTGATCTCACCTCTTGAATATACAGTACAGATACTTCATTCAAGAAACTTGATTAAACACGTTTTTTGAAACTACATGCTATGTGCATGCCTTTCCTTGGCACCTTTCCAAGTGAACGGGAAATCCCCACTGCTTCCTACGACGTGAAAAAAGTAAGCAGTACGACAACTCCGCGTTTTCTACCAGACAGATTTTTTGGTTTTTTAGACAACACGAGAGACATGCACAGTCGACATATCCTTATTTCGTTTTTTAAAATTCTAGAAATTATGAAAAAATTCTCATCTAGTAACAATTTCTTTCTTTAAGTCACCTAATGTGTAGAAATTATTGAAAAATTCTCAGTAAGTAACAATTTATTCCTTGAAGTCAACTCTTGGATACACAATACGGGAATTTCATTCAAGAAATTATGAAAAAAATTGTAACTAAGTAGCAAATTCTTTCTTGAATTCACTTGTTGAATAAACAAAAAGACATTTCATTCAAGAAATTATGACAAAATTCTAAGTAAGTAACAAACTTTATTGTTTTCACGAGTTAGATATACGATGTAGAAATTAAATTCAAGAAATTATGAAAAAATTGTAACTAAGTAGTAAATTCTTTCTTGAATTCACCTGTCGGATAAACAAAAAGACATTTCGTTCAAGAAATTACGACAAAATTCTAAGTAAGCAACAAACTCTTTATTTTTTTCACGAGTTAGATAAACGATGTTGAAATTATTTTCAAGAAATATTGAAAAAATTATCAAGAAGTTACCATTTCTTTCTTGAAGTCAGCTCTTTGATACACAGTACGGAAATTTCATTCAAGAAATTATGAAAATAATTGTAAGTAAGTAAGAAACTCTTTATTGATTCCACCTCTTGGATATATAGTACAGATACTTCATTCAAGAAATTATGAAAAAAATCGCAAGTAAGTAAGTAACAATTTTTTTTCTCTGTCAACTCTTAGATACACAATACGGAAATTAAATTCAAGAAATTATGAAATTATTTGTATGTAAGTAACAGTCTCTTTATTGACTTCTTCTCTTGAATATACAGTACAGATACTTCATTCAAGAAACGTGATTAAACACGTTTTGAAACTACATGCTATTTCCTTGCCATTGCTTGGCACCTTTCCAAATGAATGGGGATTCCCCACTGCTTCCTACACATTGCAAAAAGTGAGCAGTACGAAAACTCCACGTTTTCAACCAGACTGGTTTTTTAAACAACACACCCACAGAGATGAAACACACAATACGGAAATTTCATTCAATAAATTATAAAAAAATATTTGTAAGTAAGTACCAAGCTCTGTATTGATTTCACCTCTTGAATATACAGTACAGATACTTCATTCAAGAAAAACGTGATTAAACACGTTTTGAAACTACATACTATTTGGATGCCTTTCCTTGGCACCTTTCCACACGAGCGAGGATTCCCCGCTGGGTCCTACACATTTCAAAAAAAGTGAGCAGTACGAAAACTCCATTTTTTCAACCATCCGTGTTTTTTAGGTACCAATCTGGAGAGATAGGCAACGTCGACATCGCTTAATTTAATTTTTTTAAGGTTCATTTAGACGGGGTTACGGGGGCATCCTTACCCCCGGAGAAAAGTAAATTAAAAAAAATGAAATAAAGCAATGTCGTCTTTTCCTATCTCTCCTGATTGGGCCCTAAAAAACCAGTCTGGTTATAAAAGTGGAGTTTTCGTACTGCTCACTTTTTGCAATGTGTAGGAACCAGTGGGAAATCCCCGCTCGTTTGGAAATGTGCCAAGGAAAGGCATGCAAATAGTATGTAGTTTCAAAACGTGTTTAATCACGTTTTTATTGACTGAAGTATCTGAACTGTATATTCAAGTGGTTAAATCAATAGAGAGCTTTTTACTTATTTACATATATTTTTTTTATAATTTCTTGTCTGATTTTTCCAGATTGTGTGTGTGTCATCTTTGTGAGTTGGTTGTCTAAAAAAACAGTCTGGTTGAAAACATGGGGTTGTCGTACTGTTCACTTTTTGCAATGTGTAGGAAGCAGCGTGGAATTCTCGGTCATTTGAAAAGGTGCCAAGCAATGGCATGCAAATAGTATGTAGTTTCGAAACGTGTTTAATCACGTTTTTTGATTGAAGTATCTGTACAGTATATTCAAGAGAAGAAATAAATAAGGATACTGTTACTTACTTACAAATACTTTCATAATTTCTTGAATTTAATTTCCGTATTGTGTATCTAAGAGTTGACAGAGAAAAAAAAATTTTACTTACTTACTTGCGATTTTTTTTCATAATTTCTTGAATGAAGTATATGTACTGTATATCCAATAGGTGGAATCAATAAAGAGTTTTTTACTTACTTAAAAATATTTTCATAATTTCTTGAATGAAATTTCCGTACTGTGTATCCAAGAGTTGACTTCAAGAAAGAAATGGTAACTTCTTGATAATTTTTTCAAAATTTCTTGAAATTAATTTCTACATCGTTTATCTAACTCGTGAAAACAATAAAGAGTTTGTTGCTTACTTAGAATTTTGTCATAATGTCTTGAACAAAATGTCTTTTTGTTTATCAGACATGTGAATTCAAGAAATAATTTACTACTTAGTTACAATTTTTTCATAAGTTCTTGAATTTAATTTCTACATAGAATATCTAACTCATGAATTCAATAAATAGTTTGTTACTTACTTGGAATTTTGTCATAATTTCCTGAATGAATTGTCTGTTTGTTTATTCAACAAGTGAATTCAAGAAAGAATTTGCTACTTAGTTACATTTTTTTCATAATTTCTTGAATGAAATTTCCGTATTGTGTATCCAAGAGTTGACTTCAATAAATAAATTGTAACTTACTGAGAATTTTTCCATAATTTCTACACATGAGTTGACTTCAAGAAAGAAATTTTTACTTGCTGATAATTTTTTCATAATTTCTTTAATTTTAAAAAATGAAATAAAGCTATGTTGACTTTGCATGTCTCTCGTGTTGTCTAAAAAACCAAAAAACCAGTCTGGTTGAAAACGTGGAGTTTTCGTAAAGGTCACTGTGCTATCGGTTGAGGTAGCGGTTGGGTGTTCCCGCTCATCTTGAAATGTGCAACTGACTGTCATGAACATAGCATGTAGTTTTAAAAAACGTTTTTAATCATGTCTCTTTAATGACGTATATGCACTGTGAATTCAATAGGTGAAATCAATAAAGAGATTGTTTCTTATTTACAAATACTTTCATAATTTCTAGAATGAAATTTCAGTATTGTGTATCTAAGAGTTGACTTCAAGAAAGAAATTGTTACTTACTGATAATTTTTTCATAATTTCTTTAATTAAATTTCTACATCATGGAGCTAATTTAAAATTGTTTGTGATAAAGAGAAAAAAAGTTACTTACTTGCGATTTTTTTCATAATTTCTTTAATGAAGTATCTGTACTGTATATCCAAGAGGTGGAATCAATAAAGAGTTTGATACGAGAGGTGACTTCAGGAAAGGATTTGTTACTTGCTTACAATTTTTGTTACTTGCTTACAATTTTTTTCATAATTTCTTAAATGGAATATCTGAATTATGTATCCATAGGGTGAATTCAAGAAAGAGTTTGTTACTTACTTACTTACTTACTTCCTTACTTACTTACTTACTTACTTACTTACTTACCTACAATTTTTCATTCTGATACCTAGATTTTGACAATGTTATCCCATGTGTTTGACAATAGATGTATGCAAATTCCTTTTCTTACATCGTCGATATTTTATTAGAAATTCTAAGCGCTTGATGTGCTAGTTTACTCTAGAAAATAATGAACATACAACAATGTAATGTTTTTAATGAAATAGTGTTATGTATAATATTAATAAAAAAATATATTATTATAAATTATTAATGTCAATGATTAACTTTGAACATTTTGAATCTGTTCCATAAAATGGTTCATCATGTTCTCTCTTGATATTGTAGTTATTGTCTTCTCTTAGTTCGTAATCAGTGGAATAATCATTATTCCATTTTGAATCATACACAATTTTTACTGGTGTCTCATGAACAGATTCAATATGCTTTTCGTCTTTGGTATTATTTGATTCATTGACTGTTTGATCAATGACAATAACGTTTGCTGGTGCTTTGTTTTTCATCGTTTCATCTTTATATCACATAGTGATATTTTCTGACAATACCCATTTCATTTTTCTGGCAATTTCACTCTCTATTATCACATTATTTTTACACAAGTAACAGTTTAGGCACGTAGACAAGATATGGTTAATGATATTAGTAGCAGAGTAGGCCTTTCTTTTCCTCTTTGCTTTCATTTGAATGCTAATACCTAAAAGCCGACGAAAGGTTGTGTGCTATAGCATGTTACCTATAGCACTAGCATGAAGATACCACTCTTCATCAACTATTATTTTTATGTTGGCATTCTCTTTGAGTACTAACATCTCTGGAAATGATACTTTCCCATATCCACCAAATGTATAATCGAATTTTTTTTGTACTCTGAAAAAATTTAATTCAATAGTGTCATGACAACGCACGCATACGTTTCCGATAGTGCTATCATTTGTACTTTTTTCATAGTTCAAATACTTCTCCTTGTCATCATTCAATGATACAATAACACTAGCATGTGAACACATTTCTATTGGGGGGTCATCCAAATGTTTAATATGCACTTCATCTTTGCTAGTTTTTTGTTCATTAATTTTTTGATTTATGGTAGTGAAGTTTGCATTCACTTTTTTTTTTCATCGATTCGTATTTATATTCCTTATTGATATTTTATTCAAATGCCCTGTTTATTTTCAAGACAATTTAGATGTCTATTACAACATTATTTTTAAACAGGTAACAGTTTAGGCACGTCGACAAGATATGGTTTATGATATTAGTAGAAGACTATGCAGGTCTTCTTTTGATCTTCTGTTGAATGCTAAAACCCGAAAGTTGACGATGGGGTATAACAATAGGTAGCATGTTACCACAAGCACTGGCAAGAAGATGTCCCTCTTCATCAAATATTATTTTTATGTTGGAATTTTCTTTGAGCGCAACCATCTCTGGATATCTCACTCTTGCATATCAATCATATAAACAGTTGAATTTTTTTGATAATCCAAAGAAATTAAATTCCTTACTTTCATGACAATGAAGAAATACATTTCCAACAGTGCTACCATTTTTACTTGTTTCTTAGTTTAAATACTTCTCCTTGTCAGCATTCAATGCTACAATAACATTGACATGTGAACACACTTTATTAAAATGCTCCATCTTCACTTTTTTAAAAGATATGACTTATGTGTTTATCGTACTACTGCGTAAAAAATACTGATTTAATACATGCAATAGACTAGGTAGTGTCGATATCCTGAAATAGAATATCAGTGGAAAAGCCATTGGGTGTCTCTGACCAATCACAGAGTAAAATTTTTTGAACCGCAATAATATTTTATAATTTTAGTATACGTACAAAAAAAAGTTGAGTAATTTAAAAGTTTAAAAAAATAGTTTGCTTTTACGAAAAAAAAAATATTGAATTAGAACCATCAGTCCTCATTATTATGAGTATCCGAAACTGGACTTAAGTTTCACATTTGAATTAGAGAATTGACCTAAGTTTAACATTTGAACGAGAGAATTGTATTTTCCATAATTTTCTTACAGGAAACTAGAGTTTATAGTAAAAAGCCCTTATTAACTCAGATTTTAGAGAAATAGTTTATTTTTCAATCCATACCTGGACTTAAGTTTCTCCTATGAAACAACAAATTGTATTTTCCATAATTTTCTTACAAAAAACTAGATTTTACGGTCAAAAACCCTTATTAGCTTAGATTTTTCACTAGCAACTTGCCCTCCACTATAACTTCGCTAATACATCCTTCTGCCAATTAACCCATCTCCTCCAAAACACTTTTCAGTCATTTCTTGTTAAAAATTTTTATTTTAATTCGTCCACACTGGTTTTTCGCTAGCAACTCGACTTCCACTATAACTACGCAATTATATCCTTCTGCCAATTAACCCATCTCCTCCAATACACTTTTCAGTCATTTCTTGTTAAAAAAATTTCTATTGCAACTCATTCACATGGGTTTTTCCAACTGTGATCCAGAGAATGGACCTAAGTGTCGTATTTGAACGAGAGCCTTGTATTTTGCATAATTTTCTTACAGGAAACTAGAGTTTATGGTCAAAAACCCTTATTAGCTCAGATTCTACAGAAATAGTTTATTTGTTGATCCATACCTGGACTTAAGTTTCACCTCTGAACCAACGAATTGTATTTTCCATAATTTTCTTACAAAAAACTAGAGTTTACGGTCAAAAACCCCTATTAGCTTAGATTTTTCGTTAGCAACTTGCCCTCCACTTTAAATTCACTAATACATCCTTCTGCCAATCAACTCATCTCCCCCAAAACACTTTTCAGCCATTTCTTGTTAAAATTTTTTTTATTTCAACTCATCCACACGGGGTTGTCGTTAGCAACTTTTTTAATGGGCATCAAGTAAAGAAAAATCACACGGAATCAGACAACCGAGTCTCTCGAACCCTGTAAAGCTCTTTTAAAAGATACAAGAACTACTTATTCAACACAAAAATTTCGTTTTTAATGAGCACTAAGTAAAGAAAAATCAAAAGGAATCAGGTAACAGAGTGTCTCAAACCCCGTAAAGCTCTTTTAAAAGATATAAGAACTACTTATTTAACACAAAAATTTTGTTTTTAATGGGTACCAAGTAAAGAAAAACCACACGGAAAAGCCCTTATAAGATCATAGAAAGGAACAGACGCTCCACCCGTAGAATATGAAAGTGGCAAACACTCTTCGCAGGCCATGGGGGGGGACAGACGCCATTGAACAAGAATGGGACTACCGATCCATTCACTCAAATAACATGGGAAGTCCAATAAATGCACACACATAGCCTATGAATTCCGATAAAAGCAAGCAAATAACAGGGGGAATACATATACATCCAAGCAATTAACATGGGATTTCCTATACACGCAAGAAATTAAAATGGGAATTCCTATACAAGCAATCAAATAACATGGGAATTCCTATACACGCAAGCAAATAACATGGGAATTCCTATAAAAGCAAGCAAATAACAAGGGATTTCCTATGCACGCAAGCAAATAACCTGGGAATTCCTATACACGCAAGAAAATAACATAGGAATTCCTATACAAGCAAGCAAAAAAGATGGGAATTCCTATACAAGCAATCAAATAACATGGGAATTCCTTTACAAGCAATCAAATAACATGGGAATTCCTATACTAGCAAGCAAGTAACAAGGGAATTCCTATACAAGCAAGCAAATAACCTTGGAATTACTATACAAGCAAGCAAATAACATGGGAATTACTATACAAGCAAGGAAATAACATGGGAATATCTATACATGCAAGCAAATAACAAGGGAATTCCTATACACGCAAGCAAATAACCTGGGTATTACTATAAAAGCAAGCAAATAACATGGGAATTACTATACATGCAAGCAAATAACATGGTAATTACTATAAACTCAATCAAAATAACGTGGGAATTCATATACAAGCAAGCAAATAACATGTGATTTCCTATACAAGCAAGCAAATAACATGGGAATTTCTATTCACGCAATCAAATAACTTGGGAATTCCTATACTTGCAAGCAAATAACATAACCATTTCTTTTATTCAAATCCCAACCACAACTCAAGTTATCATATATTGAACAACCTCTGATTGGCTCATAAGAAATGCCCACGTCAAACAATACATTCATTGTGCAATTCTTATGAAAAACAAAAAGCTTTATACCCCTTTTTCCAATGAGAGTTAGCTTTAGCAACGACACATTCCCAAAAAACTAGTCTTGACTAAAGGCAATTGTCCAAAAAATCAATCACGCTTGGACCCGGTATTGCTGAACTTTTGAAATTGCGTAAATCCTCTTGACAAAGAGTGATGACCGAGTTTGATGACCTGTTTACCTAGTAGAAGAACCGGAAGAAACGTAAAGTCGGCAATATGGTACCTTGGTATATACTAAGATTGCTACGATAATGTTTCTTTCAACACAGATTCGTCTTGTTATTAGTTTATTTCTCCCTGTCAATTTTATTTTAGAATTATCACGTTTTCAAATATCACCGTATGTCCGTTTCTGCTACCAAACTATAAGCGATTCTAGAACGAAAATTTCTTAAGCTCATCATTGAACATTTTTTAGGAGAGAGGGGGCAGCCTGCAAAAAATTCTTGGGGGAAAGACTTGAAAGATTTTCTGTCACAAATTTTGATATCTCCAATACTTTTTGAAAAAATCGCAATTTATTCTTGATCTCCCTAGAAGGGGTGCCTGGTTGTAATTTTGGTTTGACTAAAAACCTTAGATAATAAAAGAGGCATAGCTTGCATCTGTCGCCTACATCTACCGAACAATTAGTCTCTGTCCCTGGGATTTTGTATGAACTGCAGACGGCAGACAGGAACAAGGCAGACAGAGAGGTAAGACTCAGTATGTAATGGCAGTTTAAATGGCATTTACTTTTCTTTGAAAAACTTATTTTATTGGTAAGCTTTTTTAATTAATTTTTGTTCATTTTTGATTTATCAGTGTATCTACATTAAACTGACAATGCACATTAATTTGTATTTTTTTCAGTAAAGTGCAAATTATGTTCTGGCCTTGGGAAGGCATAGGGGTTTTTAGCCCAACTTATGTTAATTTCTGCTCGTTTTGAGTTTGACTCGGTTATTTATTGTAATTTCTGTTCGTTTTGGGTTTCATTTATTTATAGATACTTATTTGTGGTAGTTTTACGCTTGGTAGATTATTTGATTTTATTTTTGCTCATTTTTTGTTTAATGGAGCTCTTTACTTTTCTTTCAAAAACATCTTTTGTGGAAAAAGTTTTTTAAATGAATTTCTATTCGTTTTAGATTGAATTAGTCTTTTCAGGAAAAAGAAAATAATAGTTTAAATCTTTTTCTTTTTTTTAAAGACTTTATAGTTTTGCCTGCTATTTGTATGCTGGAGAAAATTGTTCAGCAATTTTTAACAACATGCACCCTTTTAAAAATCTGGACACAAATAGTAGTGTTTAATTTAGTTTCATACCTCCTCTTGTTGACCTGAAATGGAAAACTTGATACCATTTGCAAAAAAATCTGTTTACTTTCTTTGATAGCTTGGATACACTTACACTATTTTGATTTGGCTAAATTATAAGAGCAGAAGTAGCCCCGAAAGTTTGAACATAGTACCCTCAGTCGTTCTTGGGATAGTGCTGAGATTCCTTATTGGGAATTAGCATTAACACAGTGCATTTTGATTTAATCTTAAGGCAACATTTAGTTTTTAAACTTAAGGGCAAATGGAAGGGTGGGCGCGGGAGGGGATTAGTTTCCCTCCAGTCACTTTCAACTATTAAAAAGGGCATCAGCTCTTTTTATTTTCAATGGAATGAGCCCTTTTTGAAGTTCCTGCGACAACTCCTTCGTTACGAAGTGCCATGGTCGAAACAACAACAACAAGAAAAATTTTTTACATTATACCCACACCGATCTTTACTATAAAAATGTAAAGCCTTCCAATCACTTTCGACTATTAGAAAGGGCACAAGGCCTTTCAATTTCTAATCAAATGAGCCCTTTTTGAGTTTCTACGACAACGCCTTCTATAAACACCTTATAGGCCTCCAGGGCACAAACTACAACCCTTATCCTAAAGGCTGTAAGGGTGGTTGCCCTCCTCTAAGACCTAATTTCCAGAACTTTCAACTAAGTTAAACAGAATTGTAATCTTAAAATTTTGATTGGATGTGTTTGGGAAAATAGTGGGCGTGAGAGGGGCGTTAGTTGCTCTCCAATCACTTTCAACTATTAAAAAGGGCACTAGCCGTTTTAATTTCCAATCAAATGAGCCCTTTTGAAGTTTTTAAGACAACACTTTCAATAAAAAACCTTATATGCCCCCAGGGTAAAACTTACTACCCTTGCCCTGAGGGCTGGGGGGACTGTCATCCTCAAAGACCTAATTTCTAGAACTTTCTGCCACGTTGAACAAAATGGCTGTCTGAAAATTTTGATTGGATGTGTTTGGGGGAATGGTGGGCGTAAGAGGGGGGCTAGTTATCCTCCAATCACTTTTGACTATTAAAAAGGGCACTAGCCCTCTCAATAGTAGGAATGGGTAATTACATACGGAACGAACACCACTGCTGCCATCTATAATCGAGTCTAACGGGTCAATGAAACCTCTTTCAAGGTAAATCAGGGGATGTTTCGAAACCTATTGAATACAGACGGGAGTAACACAATATCTTCACTGAATATGAGCATGACAAAGTTATTGATCCACTAACGGGACAAGATCACGTGTCTTTTTCAAGGCCAATCAGGGGATGTTTCTAAGCTATTGATCCACGAAGGGGACTACATTTCTGGGAAATTAATCTCCATAATCGACGGGAAATTCTAATGTATCATAAAGGGATTCCATTTTTAAATATGGCTTCTCTGGTCTTTAGTGTCAGAGATAAATTAATATTCTTTCGAAACCTCAACAGTGTAACTAGGGACACCTTAGATACTTTCAGAAATTCAAACGAGATCAAGACAGATTGAATATATTTTGGTTTCCTGGGAATTTCAAATGTGACAGCGCAGAGATGCCGAAACAAAGGAACATTCTGAAATTACTTTTGGGGGATTATTTAGGCAAAAACAAAATAATCAACATTTTAGGGATTTTTTTGGGTGAAACAGTTGGAGACATTTTAGAGGATGATTTGGGGTGAAACTCTGTGGTCGTTATAATACACAAGTTCCATTTGAACACTGTTGTAAGGTCCCCTACACCAACCCCCCATGGCCCCGCTCCACCCAACTTTTTTGCCATACTTTTTACACTTTTTTTTATTTTTTTTATTTTTTAACATGGTATTTTTTTCAACTTTTTTTTACATCTCTTAGAATGACCTTTAGGCGTTATTTTTCTCCTAATGTAAATTTCGGCTAACAACTTGACTTTTTTTAATATTCTTGTTTATTTGATTGAAACTGTTTAATAATAATAAAAATGAGGGTTCGATTTTCCTCCAATAAGGTATAGTGTCGGAGAGTTATTAAGGAAATTTGGTATAGGTGAATCCAGTATTATTGAGATATCTTTAGCGAGGAAATATATATTTTAGAGAATAAAGCTCAGAGGTCTGAGAAAGAATGTTGGGCTTTTTCATGGTATTTGAAGCATCTTTAGAATATATACATGTAAGTAATATTTAAGATAATTCTTCGTATATATTTTAATTATTTTATTTTTGTTACAAGTAGTCGTTTTTTTAAAATTTAATTTATTTTCGCAAGAAAATAGCTCGTCTTTAACAAACTTAGCCATACCTAATTGAAACTATGTATAATATCTTCATTTTTAGTCCAATTGCATAGGTAATAAAGGAACATTTGAGATTTTTTCTGATTTTGTGTGCTTTCACAAGAAAATAGCTCGTCTTTAACAAACTTAGTCATAGCTACTTGAAACTGTGTATAATTTCATCATTTCTAGTCCAATTGCGTAGGTATTAAAGGAACTTTTAACATTTTTTCTGATTTTGTGTGTTTTAGCAAGAAAATAGCTCGTCTTTAACAAGTTTAGCCATAGATAGTTGAAACTGCGTATAAATATCTTCATTTTTAGTCCAATTCCGTAGGTAATAAAGGAACATTTGACGTTTTTTCTGATTTTATGTGGTTTCACAAGAAAATAGCTCATCTTTAAAAAACATAGCCATAGCTAGTCGAGACTGTGTATAAATATCTTCATTTTTAGTCTCGAAAATATAACAAATACGTCTCTTAGGATGACTTAATACTCCAAAGCTCTCCAGGGGCGGGGCTGAAAGCTATGAACTTTACTCAATGAGTACATCAGAGAATTCTAAAAAAGCTTATGTATATTTACATTTTATTTCACCCAGCGCTGTACATTGCACAAGAAACTACTATGGAAAACCAGACAAACGGCTTTTTTCTAGATATATGGATGGCAAAGCGTGATTTAAATTGCGTTTACAATATTTAAACTGGTGTTAACGCTTAGAATATCTATTAAAAGTTGGAGATACATAATATTAACAAACACGTAATATTTTACAAGCTAAGTCACGTAACAATTTTCATGTTTCATACATAGTTTTAAGTTCTGGAAATTAGGATTTACGTAACAATTTCCATGTTTCATTTGCATGCAATAGACACCGAAAGTTTTATGACTCCTCCCCACAATGAATTCAGATGGTTTTAGGACTCCACCCCCTAGTCTTAAGTCTTTCTAACATTGAGCAAAGATATAAAAAGTTTGAGGAAGTACTTCTCTGCTCAAGCATTACATTAATAGCCTCCAGAATAATAGGACTACATGATACAGAATTTATTAGTTTGAAAAAATCATCCTGTGGTGTTATATTTGAATGTACATTTTTATTATTGTCAATGGAACTTGAAGAAATTGCCTGTTATCATTGGATGGTGAACTATAACTTGTTTGATTATGATAAAAGCTTATGGAGTAATACATTACGCCATATAAACAGACTAGGATTATATGATAGAGTGATTACACCATATAATAAAAGTGGTGAGGAACTGAAAAATGTTCAGGAAGAAGTCAGGGAAATTTGCAGATTTTTCGGGGTTGAAACACTCTATGTAAAGGGTAATGTACCTGCAGATAAAGTTTTAATTCGAAACTGTGATACTAGGATTCCACTTTTCAATTTAGAAGAATTTAAGTGTCCTAAATTTAAAGGGATTTATCACCATCCTGACGAGGAGGTTAGGTTCTTCGCACAGAGGTTACCTAGGGACATACCTGATCGTGATAAGTGCATAAGACATGGTAAAAAGCATTCTATATCATGGGATCCTCATCTGTGGATGTTTAACAGTGAACTTTAAGTACTATTTTTATGTAAATATGTATTTTTTCAAAATGTTTTCAATGTGTTTAAGCAATAAATATCTTAAGTCTCAACCGTCTTTATTCTTTAGAATAGTTCATCGCCATGAAAATTATACTTTCAGATTCAACATGTCTGGGAATACACTTTCAGGTTCAGCATGTTGGAGAACCATAAATAGTCACCCCTAAAAAAGGTAAGTTAACCCTAAAAAGTAAAAGAATTTCTCTGAAATTACACATTCAGATCCAGCATATCGGAGAAGTCCTATATTATTTTTCAACTTCATGTTGTCCAAACACCAAATTTTCAAAATGAAAAAGATATATGTTACAGATCAATTCTAATTATTTTCTTGAGAAAATAAAAAGGTTCCACTTCAGTTCTAATTTTTCTAAAAAAATGAAAAAATTTAAAGTTCTGTTCCAAATTTTTCATAGAAGATAAAAAATTTATACTGTGATCGTGAATATTCGCCATGAAGATAAGGAGCTCCACTTTAATTCTGAGTTCTCTCGAAGAAGTGCAAAAATTGTCAAGTTCTCTTTTGAATTTTCTGAAAGAAGAGAAAAAGTTAGCTCAATTCTGAATTTTACCAAAGAAAATGAAAAAAGCTTCCACTTCAGTTCTTAATTTCTCAAAGACATAAAAAATTTAAAGTTCTGTTCTAAATTTTTTCGTAGAAGATAGGAAAGGTTATACTATGATTGTGAATATTTTTCATGAAGATAAAAAGTTTCACTGTAATTCTAAATTTTCTTAATTTCAGTTCCGATTTTTCTCAAAGAGATGAAAAAATTTGAAGTTCTGTACCAAATTTATCTTAGAAGATAAAAAAAGTTATACATTGATCGTGAATATTCGTCATGAAAATAAGGAGCTCCACTTTAATTCTGAGTTTTCTCGAAGAAGTGCAAAAATGTAAAAGTTCTATTATGAATTTTCTTAAAGAAGAGAAAAGGTAACTCGATACTGAATTTTACCAAAGAAAATGAAAAAAGCTTCCACTTCAGTTCTTAATTTCTCAAAAGACATAAACAATTTAAAGTTCTGTTCTAAATTTTACCGTAGATACATCAATTCTGAATTTTTTCTCCAAGAAGAGAAAAAGTTCAGCTTTAACTATATATTTTCTCAAAAAAGTGAAGAAAAGTTCCAAGTTCTGTTACAAATTTTTCATAGAAGATAGAAAAAAGTCATACTTTGATTGTGAATATTCTCCATGAGGATAAGAAGCTCCACTTTAATTCTGAGTTTTCTCGAAGAAGTGAAAAAAGTTCCAAGTTCTCTTCTGAATTTTCTCAATGAAAAGAAAAAAAGTTACAGTTCAATTCTAATTTACAGTAAAGAAAATAAAAAAAGGTTCCATTTCAGTTCTCATTTTTCTCAAAGACATAACAAATTTAAATTTCTATTCTAAATTTTCCGTAGAAGATAGAAAAAGTCCTACTTTGATTGTGAATATTCTCAATGAAGATAAAAAGTTCCACTTTAATTCTAAATTTTTTCCACGAGGTGAAGAAAAGTTCAAGTTCACTTCTGAATTTTCTCAATGAAAAGAACTAAGTTACAGATCAATTCTAATTTTTTACAGAGAAAATAAAAAGGTTCCACTTCAGTTCTGATTTTTTCTCAAAGAGATTAAAAAATTTAAAGTTCTGTTCCAAGTTTTTCATAGAAGATAGAAAAAAGTTATACTTTGATTGTGAATATTCGCCATTGATGATTAAGAGCTCCACATTAATTCTGAGTTTTCACAAAGAAGTACAAAAATGTTTAAGTTCTCTTCTGAAGATAAAAAGTTCCACTTGAATTCTGAGTTTTCTCAATAAAGTGAAGAAAAGTTCAAGTTTTCTTCAGAATTTTCTCAAAGAAAAATAAGTTACAAATAAATTCTAATTTTTTTCCAGAGAAAAAAGGTTCAATTACAGTTCTTAATTTTCTCCAAGACATGAAAATTTAAAGTTCTATTCTAAATTTTTCCGTAGAAGATAGAAAAAGTCATAATTTGATTGTGAATTTTCTTCTGAATTTTCTCAATGAAAAGAAATACGTTACAGGTCAATTCCAATTTTTTCCAAAGAAAATAAAAAGGTTCCACTTCAGTTATTATCTTCCTCACAGAGATGAAGAAATTTATAGTTTTGTTCCAAATTTTTCATAGAAGATAGGAAAAAGTTATACTTTAATTATGAATATTCGCCATGAAGATAAAGAGTTCCACAATAATTCTGAGTTTTCGCAAAGAATTGCAAAAATGCTCAAGTTCTCTTCTGAAGATATAAAGTTCAACTTTAATTCTGATTTTTCTCAAATTTCTCTTCTGAAATTTTCTCAAAGAAATAATAAGTTACAGATCAATTCTGATTTTTTACAGAGAAAATAAAAAGGTTCCACTTCAGTTCTGATTTTTTCTCAATGAGGTGATAAAATATAAGTTGTGTTCTAAATTTCTCACAGAAGATAGAAAAAAGTTATACTTTGATTGTGAATATTCGCCATGAAGATAAGGAGTTACACATTAATTCTGAGTTTTCTCAAAGAAGTACAAAAAACTTCAAAAGTTCTGTTCTAAATTTCTCCGTAGAAGATAAAATAGAAGTTACAGTTGAATTCTGAATATTCTCCATGAAGAGAAAAGGTCCTGCTTTAATTCTAAGTTTTCTCAGAGAAGTGAAGAAAAGTTAAAGTTCTTTTCTGAAGTTAAAGAGTTCCACTTTTAATTCTGAGTTCTCTCGAAGAATTGAAGAAAAGTTCAAGTTCTCTTCTAAATTTTCTCAAATAAAAAAATTTACAGTTCAATTCTAAATTTTTCCATAGAAGTTATAAAAAATTTATGATTCGATTCTGAATTTTTCCCCAAGAAGAGAAAATTTCCTGCTTTAATTCTATACTTTCTCAAAGAAGTGAAGAAAAGTTCAAGTTCTCTTTTGAATGTTTTCCCAAAGAAACGAAAAGGTTTCACTTTAATCCTGAGTTTTCAAAACGAAGTGAAGAAAAGTTCAAGTTCTCTTCTGAATTTTCTCACAGAAAGAAAGAAGCTATAGTCCAATTCTAATTTTTTCCAGAGAAAATAAAAATCTCAGACTTTTTAATAAACATTCTAAGCGTTTTACATGCTAGCATATCCTAGGAATAATGGAAATATAACAAAGTAATGCATAAAATATTTTTTTTGAAATAACAACATGTAGAATATTAACATAAAAATATGTTATTAAACATTATTAATGTCATTGAACAACTTTGGACATTTTGAATCTGTCCCAACAAATAAATCATCATGTTTTCTCTTGATAATAGAGTTACCCTCTTCTCTTAGTTCATAACCAGTAGAATAATCATTACTCCATTTTGAGTCATACGCAATTTTTACTGGGGTGTCACCTACAGGTTCAATACACGTTTCATCTATTGTATTATTTGATTCATTGACTATATGGTCATTGGTAGTAATAATGTTCACTTGTGCTTTATTCACTATTAATTTATCTTCCTATTCCTTAGTGATATTTTCTACCATTGCCGTTTTTATTTTACCAGCGATTTCATTGTCTATTATCACATTATTTTTACAGAGGTAACAGTTCTGGCACGTAGACAAGATATGATTTATGATATTAGTGCAGCAGTATGCATGTCTTCTATTTACCTTTGCTTTCATTCAAATGCTAACACCGGAAAGATGACGAAACGATCCATCAACGGGTAACAAGTAACCAGAACCATTAGCTAGAAGTTGCCCCTCTTCATCAACTATTATTTTTATTTTGGCATTCTCTTTGAGTACTAACTTCTCTGGAAATGATACTTTCAAATATCCGCCATTTGCATGATGGAAATTCTTGGGTACTCCAAAGGAATTTAACTCCTAACTTTCATGACAACGTAGGCATACATTCCCAATAAGATCTCCACTACTACTTGTTTCATAGTTCAAATATATCTATTTGTCAGCATTCAAGGCAATGATGACTTTATCATGTGTACACTCTTTCCTCGAATAATTCATTTTCACTGATACAGGTGTTTATCCCTCCAATATATGAAAATTACTGATTTAATACATGCAATAAACTAGGTATTCTCAATAACCTACCATAGAGTATCAGTGGAAAAGCCGCTTCGTGTGTAAGAGCAAGCATAGAGTACGATTGGTATAGCCACAATCATGTCTCTTGTTGTTATAGATGGCAGGTCACCCTCCCAGACAAACAGTCATAGTGAGAGAGAAGATAACGAGCTCCACTTTAATTCTGAGTTTTCTCGAAAAAGTGAAAAAAGTTCCAAGCTCTCTTCTGAATTTTCTCAATAAAAAGAAGAAAAGTTACAGTTCAATTCTAATTTACACTAAAGAAAATAAATAAAAGGTTCCATTTCAGTTCTTAATTTTCTCAAAGACATAAACAAAATTTAAAGTTCTATTCTAAATTTTTCCATAGAAGATAGAAAAAGTCATACTTTGATTGTAAATATTCTCAATGAAGATAAAAAGTTCCACTTTAATTCTAAATTTTCTCCACGAAGTGAAGAAAAGATCAAGTTCTCTTCTGAATTTTACCAATGAAAAGAACTAAGTTACAGATCAATTCTAATTTTTTACAGAGAAAATAAAAAGGTTCCACTTCAGTTCTGATTTTTTATCAAAGAGATGAAAAATTTTAAGTTCTGTTCCAAATTTTTCATAGAAGATAAAAATAAGTTATACTCTGATTGTGAATATTCGCCAATGAAGATAAAGAGTTCCACATTAATTCTGAGTTTTCTCCAAGAAGTACAAAAATGTTCTCTTCTGAAGATAAAAAGTGTCACTTTAATCCTCAGTTTTCTCAATAAAATGAAGAAAAATTCAAGTTCTCTTCTGAATTTTCTCAAAGAAAAAATAAGTTACAGATCAATTCTAATTTTTTCCAGAGAAGAAAGGTTCCATTACAGCTCTTAATTTTCTCCAAGACATAAAAATTTAAAGTTCTATTCTAAATTGTTCCGTAGAAGATAGAAAAAGTCATGCTTCGATTGTGAATTTTCTTCTGAATTTTCTCAATGAAAAGAAATAAGTTACAGGTCAATTCTAATTTTTTACAAAGAAAATAAAAAGGTTCCACTTCAGTTATGATTTTTCTCAAAGAGATGAAGACATTTAAAGAGATATGCAAAAAGTTAGGTTAATTTAGGTTCACTTAGAGTGGTGCGCCTAGAATTTAAAGTTCTAGAATAGAACTTTAAATTTGTATGTCTTGGAGAAAATTAAGAACTGTAATGGAACCTTTTTTCTCTGAAAAAAATTAGAATTGATCTGTAACTTATTTTTTCTTTGAAAAAATTCGGAAGAGAATTTGAGGTTTTTTTCACTTCATTGATAAAACCAGAATTGAAGTGGAAATTTTTATCTTCAGAAGAGAAATTGAACATTTTTACACTTTTTTGAGGGAACTCAGAATTAATGTGGATTTCTGTATCTTGATTGGCGAATATTCACAATCAAAGTATAACTTTTTTCTATCTTCTATGAAAAATTTGGAACAGAACTTTAAATTTTTTCATTTCTTTGAGAAAAATCAGAACTGAAGTGGAACATTTTTATTTTCTCTGTAAAAATTAGAATTGATCTGTAATTTATTTATTTTCATTGATATAATTCAGAAGAGAACTTAAACTTTTCTTCACTTTGTTGAGAAAATTTAGAATTAAAGTGGAACTTTCTATCTTCATTGAGAATACTTACAATCAAAGTATAACTTTTTTCTATCTTATATGGAAAAATTTAGAACAGAACTTTAAATTTGTTATGTCTTTGAGAAAAATGAGAACTGAAATGGAACCTTTTTTTATTTTCTTTACTGTAAATTAGAATTGAACTGTAACTTTTTTTCTTTTCATTGAGAAAATTCAGAAGAGAACTTGGAACTTTTCTTATTAGCTACGCAATTGAACTGAAAATGTTTTTATTAGCTACTTATTAGCTACGCAATTTATTATTAGCTACGCAGTTTTCTTATTAGCTACGTAATTGAACTAAAAATGAAGATATTTATAGACAGTTACAATTAGCCTGTGCTAAGTTTTTTAAAGACGAGCTATTTTCTTGTGAAACAACACAAAATCAGAAAAAATGTTAAATGTTCCTTTATTACCTACGCAATTGGACTAAAAATGAAGAAATTATGCACAGTTTCAAGTAGCTATGACTAAGTTTGTTAAAGACGAGCTATTTTCTTGTGAAAGCACACAAAATCAGAAAAAATCTCAAATGTTCCTTTATTACCTATGCAATTGGACTAAAAATGAAGATATTATACATAGTTTCAATTAGGTATGGCTAAGTTTGTTAAAGACGAGCTTTTTTCTTGCGAAAATAAATTAAATTAAAAAAAACGACTACTTGTAACAAAAATAAATAAATTAAAACATATGCGAAGAATTATCTTAAATATTACTTACATGTATCTATTTTAAGGACGTTTCAGATATCTTAATAAAATAAATTAAAAAAAACGACTACTTGTAACAAAAATAAACAAATTAAAATATATGCGAAGAATTATCTTAATAATACTTACATGTATCTATTCTAAAGATGCTTCAATTACCATGAAAAAGCCCAACATGCTGCCTCAGACCTCTGAGCTGTATTCTCTAAAATATATATTTCCTCGCTAAAGATATCTCAATAATATTTGATTCACCTATACGAAACGTCCTTAACAACTCTCTGACACTATACCTAGTGGAGGAAAATAGAACCCTCATTTTTATTATTATTAAACAGTTTCAATCAAATAAACGAGAATATTAAAAAAAAGTAAAGTGTTTAGCCGAAATTTACACAAAGAGATATAAAAAAAAGTTGAAAAAAATACCATGTTAAAAAAAAGTGTAAAAAAGTGTAAAAAGTGTGGTAAAAAAGTTGGGTGGAGGGAGCCCTGGGGGGTTGGGGTAGGGGACCTTACAACACTGTTCAAATGGAACTTGTGTATTGTAACGACCACAGAGTTTCACCGCAAATCATCCTCTAAATGTCTCAAACTGTTTCACCCAAAAAAATCCCTAATATGTTGATTAATTTGTTTTCATCCAAATAATCCCCTAAAAGTAATTTCAGAATGTTCCTTTGTTTCGGAATTCCTGCGCTGTCACATTTGAAATTCCCAGGAAACCATTTCCCGCGTAAAATATATTCAATCTGTCTTGATCTCATTTGAATTTCCGAAAATATATCTAAGGTGTTCCGAGTTACACTAATAAGGTTTCGAAAGAATATTAATTTATCTCTGACACTAATGACCAGAGAAGCCATATTTAAAAATGGAATCCCCTTATGATACATTAGAATTCACCGTCGATTATGCAAATCAATTTCCCAGAAATCTAGTCCCCTTCGTGGATCAATAACTTAGAAACATCCCCTGACTGACCTTGAAAAAGACACGTAATCTTGTCCCGTTAGTGGATCAATAACTTTGTCATGCTCATATTCAGTGAAGATATTGCGTCACTCCCGTCTGTATTCAGTAGGCTTAGAAACATCCCCTGATTGACATTGAAAGAGGTATCATTGACCCGTTAGACTCGATTATAGATGGCAGCAGTTGTGTTCGTTCCGTATGTAATTACCCATTCCTGCTCTCAATTTCCAATTGAATGAGCCCCTTTTGAAGTTTTTATGACAAGTCTATTTATAAAACCTTGTATGCCCCCAGGGCATAACTTAGAACCTTTGCCCTGGCAATTCTGGGGGTTTGTCATCCTTAAATACATAATTTCCAGAACTTTCAACTAAGTTGAACAAATTGACTATCTCTAAACTTTGATTGAATGCGTTTGGGGAAATGGTGGTTGTGAGAGGGGGGTTAATTACTCTTTAGTCACTTTCGACTATTAAAAAGGGCAATTTCAATTTCCAATTAAATGAGCCCTTTTTGAAATTTCTACAGAAACTTTTTATATAAATCTTATATGCCCCTAGGGCAGAACTTACAACCCTCGCACTGAGGGCTCTAATGGGGTATCATCCTGAAAGACCTAATTTCCAGAACTTTCGACTACGTTGAACAAAATAGATAACTTAAAATGTTGATTGAATGTGTTTGGGGAAACGGTGTTCTTGATAGGGGGGTTAGTTGCCCTTCAATCACTTTCAACTTTTAAAAGGGCACTAGCTCTTTCAATTTCCAATTCAATGAGCCCTTTTTGAAGTTTCTACAACATCACTTTCTATAAAAATCTTATATGCCCCCAGGGCATAACTGACAACCCTTTTCCTGAGTGCTGTGGGTGGGGGGAGGTGTCATCCTTTAAGACCTAATTTCCAAAAATTTCAACTACGTTGAATAAAATGGCTATCTAAAAATTTTGATTGGATGTGTTTGGGGAAAAGGTGGTCGTGAGAGGGGGTTTATTTCTCTCAAATCACTTTTGAGACTACTAAGAAGGGCACTAGCCCTTTGAATTTCCAATCAAATGAGCCCCTTTTCAAGTTTCTACGACAAAGATTTCAATAAAAACTTGTATACCCCCAGGGCATAGCTTATAACCCTTGCCCTGAAAACTCTGGGGCGAGTGTTCTAATCAAAGGTATAATTTCCCGAACTTTAAACTGCGTGGAACAAAATGGCCATCTCAAAATTTTGATTGGATGTGTTTGGGGAAATGGTGGGCTTGGAAGGGGTGTTGGTTGCCTTCCAATTGCTTTCGATTATTAAATAGGGTACTAGCCATTTCAATTTCCAAACGAATGAGCCCTTTTTGAAGTTTCTACGACAACGCGTTCTATAAAAACCTTATATGCCCCCAGGGCATAAATTATACCCCTTGCCCTGAGGGCTGTGGGGGAGTGTCCTCCTCAAATACATAATTTCTATCTGGAAATCAACTAAGCTGAACAAAATGGCTATCTTAAAATTTTAATTATATGTGTTTGGGAAAAAGGTGGGCGTGAGAGGGGGGTTAGTTGCCCTCCAATGACCTTCGACCATTAAAAAGGGCACTAGCCCTTTGAAATTCCAAGCGAATGAGCCTTTTTTGAAGTTTCTACGACAACGCTTTCTATAAAAACCTTATATGCCCCTAGAGCATAACTTACAACCCTTGCCTGAGGGATGTGGGGGAGTGTCCTCCTCAAATACATAATTTCTATATGGAAGTCAACTAAGCTGAACAAAATGGCTATCTGAAAATTTTGATTGGATGTGTTTCGGGAAATGGTGGGCGTGGAAGGGGTGTTAGCTTATTTGTTAGAAAATTTGGATTGAAAGGCTGTTAGCCTTCCAATCACTGTCGACTATTAAAAAGGGCACTAGCCATTCCAATTTCCAATCGAGTGAGCCCTTTTTGAAGTTTCTACGACAACTCGTCCGATACGAAGTGCCCTGGTATGTAAAAAGAAGAAGAAGAAAAAAATACATAGTGCCAACATCGTTCTTTATAACTATTAAATAAAAAAACAAGGTTTTTTTTAACTGAAAGTAAGGAACGACCTTAAAACTTAAAACGAACAGAAATTATTCCATATATGAAAGGAGCTATCCCCTCCTCAACGCCTCGCTCTTTACGCTAAAGTTTTTTATTGTTAAAAAAAATAAAGTTGGGAGAAAGTCAAACTTTAGCGTAAAGAGCGAGGCGTTGAGGAGGGGACAGCTCATTTGATATACGGAATAATTTCTGTTCGCTTTAAGGTTTAACGTCGTTCCTTACTTTCAGTTAAAAAAACTTGTTTTTTTATTCAATTTTTGAATGTTTTTGAATTAGTGCAGGTTTTCATTTTGGCTCACCGTACATGAATAATTAAAACACAATTTGCATGTTAATTTAACTTTTATTTGGTTAAATGGCTTTCTCGAAACTTGTTTAATTTTATTTACGAACGCCTTTATTAGTAATAAATATACGAAACTTACGAATTAACTTACGTAAAGAACTTCTATATTCATATATTTTTAACACGTATATTAGGGGGTTCGCCCCCTAGTCAATACCTTGCTCTTTAAGCTAAAATTCAAATTTTGTTCCAATTCTTTAAAAATTACCCCTTAATCACAAAGGCCGTTAATTAGAATTAATAGCTCTTATGAAAGCACTAAAACATCTTTGGCTTAAAGAGCGAGGTATTGACTAGGGGTGAACCCAATCATATACGTAATATTTTCTATTCGTTATAAGTTTTGATGTTGCTCCTTCCTTTCCGTTGAAACACTTCATTTTTATATTGAATTTCTGATCTTTTTTTTAAATATTGCTGGGAAATCTGGCGCCCCCTTCATAGGAATGTTCATTCCCCCATGGAAATTTCCTTCATGGAAGATCCTCCCATACAATTCACGAACCACCCATCCCCCCCACTACCAGAAAAAATCCCCCTAGAAACGTCTGGATACTTCCCAATAATCAATACTGTATACGAGTATTGTTAATACTCGTATTAACATTGTGTAAAGTTCATTACTTTCAGCTCTCCCCGCGGGTACTTCGGGGGATTAAGTCATCCTAAAAGACATAGCTATCATATTTTCGACCATGCTGAACAAAATGGATATCTCAAAATTTTGACCGGGTGACTTTGGGAAAAAATGAGCGTGGGATGGGGCCTAGTTGCCCTCCATTGTTTTTGGTCACTTAAAAAGGGCACTAGAACTTTTAATTTCCGTTCCAATAGAGCCCTCCCACGATATTCTAGGACCACTGGGTCGGTACGATCACCCCTGGGGAAAAAAAGAAAAAAAAACAAATTAACACGCATCCGTGATCTTTCTTCTAGCAAAAAAAAATGGAAAATTCCACATTTTTGTAAATAGGAGCTTAAAACCTCTACAGTAGGGTTCTCTGATACGCTGAATATGATGGTGTGATTTTCATTAAGGTTCTATCACTTTTAGGGGGTGTTTCCCCCCTTTTTGGAAAATCAGCCAAATTTTCTCAGGCGCGTAACTTTTGATGGGTAGGACTAAACTTGATGAAACTTATATATTTGAAATCAGCATTAAAATCTAATTCTTTTGATGTATCTATTGGTATCGAAATCCCGTTTTCCAGAGTTTTGGTTACCATTGAGCTGGGTCGCTCCTTACTTACAGTTCGTTACCACGAACTCTTTGATAACACCGGCCATTTAACAGCGAGATTTAGCTGTTTGGCTAGCAATGACAAGCTAAGATAGAACAATTTTACTAAATGTTGCTTATGTTTTATTTTTAGGGAATCCTGGGGAAGATAGTGAAATTACTCTCTGCTTGATGACACCATACCCGGGGTTTGAAATTAGCCTGGAATTGCATGGAGATTATGCATTTGCGTCTCCAAATAATCAAACAAGAAGAAGAAATTTTTATTTCCTCTTCTTATTTGAATTAGTATGCAGACGCTTTTTCATAATATCATCACTGGAATCAAATTCCGAGCCCTGTAATGTATTACTGTAGCTAAGTTAGAACTATTTGGCCCTGTTCATGGTTGCAGCGGTAGCTGCAACGTAGTAAATATTTAACCAGAGCCCTTAGGCCTAGTCACCAAAAGTTAAAAAACACGTTTTGAAAAAAAAACTGCCTAGTGAAAAAAATGTCGTCTCACACTGATTCAGGAATGGTAACTATTATTTTGGTTCATCTTAAAAGCAAAAGTTTATTGCAAAAATAAATTTATAGTAATTTCAAAATAGCCTGAAATGCCTTGAATGGAGTTCGACATGAATTGGATCGATATGAAAAGTACACCATTTGAATCAGCATGGTTAAAAACCTTGAATTGGAAAATTACAGTCTCCCACCTTGAACAGCAAGGAAAATCACTTTCTTGCATCGTTTTTTTTTTTTTTTCTGTAGCCAATTACTAGAACATAATAAATATCTGTTTAATGACTCATTTAAAAGCTATTTATCACATCTCCATGCTTATTGTTAGTTCCACCATCTGCAAGTGCCACATGGCACTAAAACGGCACTGTTTACGCCATTTTAAAAGGGATGGGGTTAGCAAGCTACCAGAACATCTTAGATGGATGTTTAATGGCTCATATATCAACGTTCTTCCTATAAATTTCAGCATCTGCAAGTGGCACTAAAACTGCAAATGATACTAATTCCAAATGGCACTAAAAACGGCACTTTTGGTGCTAGGTCTCAAGTGGAAAAGCTTGGGCTAAAGGGCTACCAGAAGGTCTTAGAGAGATGTATAATGGCTCATTTGAAGTCTATTGCTCATATCTCCGTGCTTCTTATCAAAATCGGCCCTTTGGGTGCCACTTCTTAAGTGGAAAATCTTGGAAGAACAAAATAGTACCATTGTAATAATTATAGTCCAAAACCCTTAAATGAAGGTTTACAGGAGCCGTCTCGCATACTCCCGCTCCAAGCCCCCTCAGTAAGTTCCCCTACTTACCAGCAGGCTACTGTAACATTAGCAGGATTAGCAGGTAACCAGAACATCAAAGAGAGGTGGTTAATAGTTCCTTCAAGCGGAAATCAAAATTGCTTGTGCCCTTTTTAAGTAAACAAAAAGACTGGAGGGCAGCTAGCTCCCTCCCTCTGCACTCCTCCCCCAAAGCCGTTCAACCAAAACTTTGAGATATCCACTTTGTTCAACATAGTTTAAAGGTCCAATAAATATGCTTTTGGTGATGATATGACCCTCTATAGTCCCTATGGAAAGGGCTGTACGCAGCATCGGACGTATCGGTATCGCACTTATCGGCATCGACCGTATTGATATCGCGCTTATCGGTATCAGGCGTATCGGTACCGTGTTTTTGCTTTTAATCATGGTTTTATACCTTCTATATGATTTTTTTTTATTAAAATCGGGCAAGGATTAGTTTAAAAAGACAAAATTTTTCTGAGGGAAGAAAAGAGCAAAGTTGAAACTTAAAACGAACAAAAATTACTAGATATTGTCCTATTTTTGTGGTATTATAGAAAACTAGCCCTTTACTGAAAACGCAAATGCAAAGAATAAAACAAGAATATTGATTTAAGAGTCAAAATGGAGTACATAGCCTCACAACAACAAAATAGGCTGTAGCACTTTTCATAGTCTTACACGAGCTGTAATATCAGTATCTTTCAGTAAACAATTAAAACTATCTTAAAAACTTAGGCATAAAAATAAATATTACCTTAATAAGTGCAAAATCATTAAACAGCATACAAAAATAATGGATTGATTTATCAGGTAAAACCTTGGTCTCACCTAGCATTACTCGAAATAAAGAACAAATAAACCATAACATGAACACTGGAAATCTGGTTATTTCTCTCTATACAACGGAGAATTTTAAGTTTATTTTTTTTTTTTTTTTTACAAGCTTCACGGCTCCCTCACAGATGATGATTTGCCGCTAGTCCTGGTAGCTACCTCATTTTTTAACACTGAGGTACTTGTTATACCCTCTGTTGAACGCGTCAAGGGAAGGATTTTCCGGGATTACCTCTGCCGGCAATCTATTCCGTGTGGCAACCTATCACCGGGCCAAACTCGTTTTCAGATATTCTTGGCGGGGAGTACCCTGCTCAAGGTGGTCCTGACGAGCTGCACTTCGGCGAGTTGATCGCAAGGGCTTTGCTTTATCAGGAACGAACAGAAAATACAATAATTATCCGAGTCAAACTCAATACGAGGAGAAATTAACATAAGTTGAGCGCAAAACCCCTATGCCTTCCCGAGGCCAGAACAAAATTTGCACTTTACTGAAAAGATACAAATGAAAGTGCAATGTCAGTTTAATATACATATACTGATATTTAGTAATCAAAATCTTAATATTATTTGATTTATTAAAGTTATAAAAGTAAAAACATTTATATCTTTTCAGTAAAGTGCAAATTTTCTGGCCTTGGGAAGGCATAGGGGTTTTGCGCCCAACTTATGTTAATTTCTGCTCGCTTTGAGTTTGAATCGTTTAATTATTGTAATTTCTGTTCGTTTTGGGTTTCATTTTATCAATGATGATTTGTGGTAGTTTCACTCTTGGTAGATTATTTGATTTTATTTTTGTTCATATTTTGTTTAATGGAGTTCTTTACTTTTCTTTGAAAAACTTATTTTGTGGAAAAAGTTTTTTTTAGTTAATTTCTGTTCGTTTTATATTGACATAGTCTTTTCAGGGAAAAAGAAAATAATACTTTAAATCTTACAACTTTTTTTTTACTAAATTGATGTTTCTAAGAATGTTGGGATCTTTTTAGTATTTTAATAGCAATTAAATAAAATTTTGTCATTATTAGAATTTTTTATGACAAAGTTCCCAATCCTTTATAGAGTGAACAACAATTTCTGCTATGAATTTAATATGATGCGACGATGTCATAAAGATAATATTTTTTTAAAGATTTTTAAATATGCAGTTTTTAATAAAACATTGCATCACATTCATACTTTAACCTAATCACTATTGACTCTTCAAATAGGAATAAGGGCTTTCGATTTCCAATCGAATGAGCCCACTCCCAAGTTTTGATGACCATCCCTCCATTACAAGAGGCCGGTGGGGAAAAAATACCATATGGAGGCCCAATAAGTTTTTAGTTGGTGTTACCTACATGGGCATTTTGATTGAATTTCTCTTGGCTCAAGAAATGACAGCTGTAAGTTCCAAACTGATTTTGGAACCAAAAGTTTGTTGGTCCTTTTCTGGACCCCCTTCCTTATAACAAAAAATATAATCGTTTTACCCAGATAACGATCCCTACAAATTTCAGGAATCGGCTCTCACTCAGACCATCTGTGTTGGCTTTTTCTCCAACTAACCAGGGTTTGATGGCAACTTGATTTTAATTAGAGTCCGTTGATTTTTGAATTAAAATCAAGTTGCCATCAAGCCATGGCACAAGTATCATCAAACAGTCCCCCGTTTTGAAACAGTTCGTGGTAATGAACTGTAAGTAAAGAGGGAGTGCTTTTTTCCCAGGGGTGATCGTATTGATCCAGGGGTCCTAGAATATCGGGAGAGGGCTCATTTTAACGAATATTAAAAGCTCTAGTGCCCTCTTTAACCGACCAAAGAGATTGGATGGCAAATAGGCTCCCTCCCATGCTCCTTTTTTCTCAAAATTGTCCCATCAAAATTTTTAGACAGCCATTCTGGAAAGTTCGAATAACTATGCCTTTGGAGAAATAATGACCCCCCACAGCCCCTGGGGAAAGGTCTTTAAGTTACATAATTTGCCCATTGTTCATGTATAGTATTTGTTATTGGGAATTATGCATATACTTTTCGGGGAGGGGGGGAATTTCCTGCTGGTTGGGTTTTCCAAGGGGAATAATTTTCCAAGAGGAGGGAAGTTTCCAGGGGGTGAATTTTTCAGGAGAAATTTTACGCTAGGAGAAATTGCCAGAATTCCTATACGAAATTCTTCTTAGGTCTTGCTTTCTCTTCGCCGACTCCATTTTACGCGTGGATAAATCAAGAGTAATTGGCCAGGAGATTTCCTGGCATTATTTAAAAAACAATCAAAAATCAAAAATAAAAAAATGTTTTTCAACTGAAAGTAAGGAGCAACATTAAAACTTAAAACGAACAGAAATTATTACGTATATAATGGGGATGCTCCTCCTCAATATTTAATTCTTTACGCTAAAGTTTAAGTTATGTTCCAGTTTTTTAAGAACGACTCTCGAAACACTATGTTCGTTTAATTAGAACAATGGGAAGTTTTTCTTTTAAGTACTAAAAAACTTTAGAGTAAAGAGCTAGGTGCTGAGGAGGGGCAACCCCACTCATATACGTAATAATTTCTGCTCGTTTTAAATTTTAATGTTGCTTCTTACTTTCAGTTGAAAAAACGTTTTTTTTTATTTAATCTGTTATAAAACCTATATATGAACATTGGACAATTTGCATCATTTACAGCCCTTTTCCCAGGGGCTGTGGGGGCCTTGTCGTCAATGGAGGCAAACTTTTTGGATCTTTTTAATTTTTTTTTAACAAAATGGATATTTAAAAATTTTGATCAGATGTCTTGGGGGATTACAGTAGGCCAGGTAGGAAAAAGGGTGCAGGGGAGGAGGGCTGTCCCCCAATCACATTTGACACTTAAAAGGTCCTAGAGCTTTCAATTTTCAATTAAATTAGCCTCCTCCGAAGTTTCAATTACTTCTTCTTCCATACAAAATGACTGGGTAAAAAAAAATGATAATAATACATTTATGACATTTTGCTATTTACTTAGCGAGCGCCATTTCGATTACTTTTATGCTACAGATGAAACAAAACATACTTTACCAGTTCAAATTCATCATACCTCTTAACTTCGTTTAATTTTTTTTTATTATTATCATCAAAAACCCTTCTTGTAAACGAATACCCTTTATGCAATTTAAGAATCTGAAAATTAGAATTTGTGTTAAATTCAAAGCTGGTTAAAAATAGTTTCCACGGTATAAAATTCAGTGTTTTCAAATGGTTCTATATGCAAACTATGTGTTATAGAATGTTTTTTTTTACAGAAAATTACCCTTTTTATTATAAAAATTTATAAAAGTTCTATTTTGTCTTAGTTACACTGGCGGATCCAGGAGGAGCTTGGGGACCCCGTGCCCCCCAAAGCTTTTTCTGGTGCCCTCATTTCTTTTTTCTGTTTTTTAATTTTTTGAAAACGAATTTGTCAATTTGGTCAATTATTGGCGCCCTTGTCACATAGGCCCCCCAAGATTTTGCTTGCTGGCACCCCTGTCACATAGCCTCTCCCCCCCCCCCCCCCTTCAAGATTTTGCTCTAGATCCCCCTGTTTAGTTTTACTCTAAAATGAATATTTAAAAAGGGAAGTTGCAGCAGATAAAAAAGGGGAGTGTGCAGCAGATGTGCAGCTTGTCTATCAAAAGTAAGTCCTTCACTTGCATGACATTAATAAACTTATTCTGGTAAGAAATTAAGAAAAACTATGCTAAATCCCAATTAATTGTTTTCTATACAGCTAAGGCTGGAGGTTCCTGGTTGACTGGCCTTGGGTAATTCTAAAATATTCAATTAAGTAGTATAGTTAATTGATCCTAGCCTGGAGCGTCAAACTACGCTTTGGTCTTTAGAAGGTTTAGGGGGAAGAAGATTTTTGTTAAAAGGTGTCACTTCCCTTGACTTTTTTAATCCATTTCAGTTTATATTTGTTTTTTGATTATTTATCCATCTTATCTTTATATTGGTTGTGATTATTAGCTTTATTTTCTGTTCGCTTTGCGTTTCCTCTATCCATTAGTTTTAATTTATGTTGGTTTTAAGCTCAAATTTTGTGAATTTATTTCTGCTCGCTTAGATTTTAATTGGCTCGTTACTTTTTTTAATTTTTTTTTTTGAAGACGTTTTTAAGCTAATAAAGTAACCGAATGGATTATTCAGGGTACTAATTATTATGTCAGTCACTTTAGCTACCTTGAAACTTTTTGTGCCGTTCAAATTTTTCACCATTTCTGTTGTGCACTGATGGGTCAATACTTTCAAACTAATTTGTTTAGCAGAAAACTAATTAGCAGGTTTTGGCTCTGGGTAACGAAAATATGAACTGGTATAGACTACCTAGTGAGAGCAGAGATGAAATACTTACAAGAACCATTATCGTGACAGAAAGTAAAGACATATTCAGAGCAATTTGATACACATTCAAACAGACAACTGAAAATTTCGGAAGGTGCTACTGCAATGGTTTTTCACTTTTAATTACCGAATCTAATCACGATTTGGATTTTGCGAATGAATTTTTGAGTAATGTACACCAAAAGCATTCCTAATTAGAAACAAAAGACTGCGCTGAGGATATACCTTAAGTAGTATGCAGAAATTACACGAAAAATGTCAAAATGAAAGTGGCATCAGAGCCATTCAAAGGTGGGAGGGGGACAACCGAGTCAGCTGCCCCGAGCAAAACAGCTGGTATGGGGGGGGGAGGGAGGGGTGCTGCGAATGGGGGTGCCCAATTTGATAAAAATTTTACTTCGGTTCGGCTTTTTTGTTTATATTTGAATCGGGAGGGGGCTCTTTAATTATTTCTTTCCCAGGCACTGTCAACCCTAGGAACGGCTCTGAGTGGCATATATCTTTATCCGTCAGGGCCAAATATGTCTCAGACACAACTTCATGCAGGTCGATGAGCTAGAACAGTGAGGGGGGATGCGAAGGCGATGATACCCATTACTCTTATACCTTAAAGTGCTCTTGCATAGTTGAATTTTCTTCTATTTGTATTTTTGAGCAACTAAGAAACTAGTAAAACCTTTATCAGGCTCTCAAGGGTCTCGGTAATGAGCTCGTTGTTGCTTCTTGAACGAACGTCGATTAACATGAATGAAAAAAATATTTATAAATGTTTGTTTATGCCTTTCATTCTGGGTTCCTTTAGTTATTGTTGCTAGAAATTTCGAAAAGGAAAATCGTATTTGTTCCAATAGGTCGGTGCTGACACTCTAGAAGGCTGACTTGAGGAGCTGTTGACACTTCAGGGCGCTGACAATGTGACACTGATAGCGATTGAAGGTCTGGGAGTTTGTGAACAGTTTGTTCTTCAGTAGCTCAAAGTACAAATGGCAATCGAAAATGTCGCGCTATCTCGCGAGTGGTTGTGCTTACTAGATAGCAGAATGGACTTTTTTTTTTAATATGTCAGCCCTGATAAGGCTAATTTAGTCTGGGTCAAATGAATTTCCCTCCCTGTGTCCTTTTATCTCTGCAACTGAAGCGTCGATTTGATACCCAGCAATACAGCAATCGTTTATCCGATTATCAAATCGTATATAATATTTGCTCACTATCCTCGCGATATGGAGTCGCAAGTCCAGTGTCCGCGGTACAGAAAAGAAATGAGAGATATCCGAGGCAGATTATTGGTGAAAGCACCTCTGAAATTGTCCGTCGTTGATAATATGTTTGTTTTTACATATAATTGCCCTTATTTGTAATTTTTTTCTTCTTCTTGTCTGTTCTTCTTTATTTTGGTTCTGTTTGTATTAAATAAAAAAAAGTTTTTTAAACTGAAAGTAAGGAGCGACATTAGAACTTAAAATGAACAGAAATTATTCCGTATATGAAAGGGGCTGTCCCCTCCTCAACGCCTCGCTCTTTGCGCTAAAGTTCTTTATTGTTTTAAAAAATAAAGTTGTGAGACAGAGTCAAACTTTAGCGTAAAGAGCGAGGCATTGAGGAGGGGACAGCCCCTTTCATATACGGAATAATTTCTGTTCGTTTTAAGTTTTAATGTCGCTCCTTACTTTCAGTTTAAAAAAAAATTTTATTTTAATTTCTGATCGTTTTTTAGTTAATGCAGCTTTTATTTTGGCTCACCGTCATTGAATAAGTAAACAAAATTTGCATACAAATTTTACTTTTCTTTTGCTAAATGGCTGTATCTAACATAATTTGGTTCTGACGTAATTTACAAATTAACTTACGTAACGAACTTCTATATTCGTATATTTTTCTTCTGGCAAAAAATACAAAGTTGCAGATTTTTGCAGATATGAGCTTGAAACCTATGTAATAGGGTTTTTTGATACGCTGAGTCTGACGGTGTGATTTTCATTAAAATTCTTTCACGTGTAGGGGATGTTTCCCCCTCTTTAAAAAATCAGGTAAATTTTCTCAGGCTCGTAGCCTTTGATGCGTAATACTAAACTTAATAAAACTTATATATTAAAAATCAGCATTATAAGCCTATTCTTTTGATACATTTATTGAAATCAAAATTCCGTTTTTAAAAGTTTCGATTACTATTGAGCTGTATCGCTTGTTTTTTTTTGTTTTTTTTTTATTACGTATATGTTATTACGTATATGAGGGGGTTCTCCCCTTATTCAATACCACGCTATTTACGTTAAAAGTTAAAAAAAATTTAATTGACAAACCCCTGAATCACAAAGGCCGTTTAATTAGAATAGATAGCTCTTTTGAAAGCACTAAAAAAAAACTGTAGCGTAAAGAGCGAGGTATTGACTTGAAGGAGACCCCCCTCATATACGTAATAATTTACGTTCGTTTTAAGTTCTAATGTTGCTTCTTACTTTCAGTTGAAAAAACTTAATCTTTTTATATTTAATTTCTGATCGTATTTTAAATAATGGTTGGAAATCCGGCACCCCCTTCATAGAAATGTCCTTTACACCAAAGAAACATCCTCCACGGAAAGATTCTCCCAAGTAACCCCCTCCTCCAGCCCCCCCCCCCCCCAGAAAAAAATCCTTCCTGAAAATGTCTGTATACTTCCCAATAACCAATACAATATGTAGGCTAAGCAATGGGCAAAGTTCATAACTTGCAGCCCATCCCCTGGGAACTTTGGGGGATTAAGTCATCCTAAAAGACATATTTATTAAATTTTCGACTATGCTGAACAAAATGGCTATCTCAAAATTTTAATTCGGTGACTTTGAGGAAAAAAAATTAGCGTGGGAGGGGGCCTACTTGCCCTCCATTTTTTTTGTCACTTAAAAAGGGCACTAGAACTTTTAATTTTAATTTCAATGAGCCCTCCTAAGATATTCTAGGACCACTGGGTCAATACGATTGCCCTTGAGGAAAAGAAAAAAAAAGAAAAAAAAACCAATAAACACGTATCCGTGATCTTTCTTCTGGCCAAAAAATGGAAAATTCTACATTTTTGTAGATAGGAGCTTGAAACCTCTACAATAGGGTTCTCTGATACGCTGAATATGATGGTGTGATTTCCATTAAGGTTCTATAACTTATAGGGGGTCTTTCCCCCTTTTTTCAAAATCAGCCAAATTTTCTCAGGCGCTTAACTTTTGATGGGTAACATTAAACTTGATTAAACTTATATTTTTGAAACCAAAATTAAAATCTGATTCTTTTGATGTATCTATTGGTATCAAAATTCCGTTTTTTAGAGTTTCGGTTACCATTGAGCCGGCTCGCTCCTTACTTACAGTTCGTTACCACAAACTGTTTGATTTGTCAGAATTGATTTGTTTCATTTTCTTTCTTTATCCTCCATCAGTGTTTATTTTACATTTATGATGGGCCATAAATTTATACACACATACATACATACATACATAGCAATCGTTTGGAACTATCATATCATATGCCATCAGTCGTTTGGAACTATCTTTATCCTTCCATCATTGTGTTACATAGTTTTGATATTTGAAGCTTTTACTTTCTGTATATCAGTTACTTCTTAGAACGGGCAAAAAATATACTATATGGAAAACGTAAATAGATAATAACCGCATAAAATCACCTTCAAAACAGTTGAATAGTCAGATTAGTACTTCAGATCTCTCATGTCCTCCTTGAGTGACCTTCCTACCTAAACCTAGTCATCAAACGCCCCTTTGATGAATTTATGTTCATGTGTTATTTGTATTCTAGTCTCTCAACATATAATTCACTTTAACTACAATATAAATTATTTTTTTGTTTTGCAAACTGTAGCTGACCAGTAGATATGAGCTGAATTGCAAAATTTTATATTCTTCTTCTTCTTATATATTTTCACTTTATATATTCACTTTACATTATTTTTGACTTTATATACACCATTTATATATTTTCACTTTATATCTTCTTCTTTTATATATTTTCACGGTCTACGCTCTCTTCTTTTTCTTCTTGATTATTTGTAGACATTAATGCATAATCTCCACGCAATCGCAGGTCCAGCGAAAGCTGACATCGAACTCCTATTCCCGTACTGCCCAGGGGATATCAATACCGCTATTCAAGCACAGGGTTTGTCTAAACTATATGTTAGATTTGAATCTATTTCTACTAATGCAAACATTTTTGGTTATTTGTTTTATTATTATTAATTTAATTAGTTCATTTTGAATTTCTTTATTTTTATTATTTGTTTTTATAGGAGACACGTAGGGCCACCATCCGGAAGAGTTTAGAGGTATGGTAAGGAATGGCCCCCGTATGAAGGGCTTCCTGTTGGGGGAGGACGTCCTTTTCCACGGAAATGGCAAACTTTTGTCTTTTTTTGGATGGTTTTTGGTAGTATATGGTGACTTGAAGTGTGTCCAGTTCGGCTACTATTTAATAAACAAAAAGAGTAGGTTACATCTAAAGTTAAAATTAGATGTATTTTGAATTTAAAATTTGCCGTCACTGAGAGGAGAGGAGGTAGGTTTTTTAATTTAAAGAAAAACAAAAAAAAACATTTTTGAGCAAATAAGTATACTAACTACCAGCACAGCATATAGGGGGGCAGACATAAAGAGTAGAAAAAACACATACGATTGGAAACCCACTGGTTCTGATTGCATAATTAGGAAAAACTTGCTTCGTCGTATAAAGCTATGTGACTGTTTTCAGATTTACTAAGAGTTTTGGACACTTGCCAAGTATATAAAGGAAGGTGAGGTAAACAACAGTTCATTTATTGAAATCATCTTCATCAATTCATAACCAACCGAGTTTAGCCCGAAAGGATACCTACTTTCCGCCACTCGGTGTAAATCTCGGAGCACCATCCGTGCCGCAGTTCTGCCACGCCTGGCGTGCGCCACCTGATGTGATTTCTAAAAGCTGGTAACCCCTGATTTTAGCCAACGGTTGATATTAATATAAGCTGCACTTGATATTAATGGGCAGAAACCCTTACTAAATTTACTTTATTTCAGAATATGCAATGTTTGATTTTTTCATATAAAAATATGATTTTTTACTGTGAACATGATCGGTATTTTCATAAGGTATTAAATGTCACGAAATCAGTTTCGCTAAAGACAAACGCACTCACACGGTGAAGACTTATTCACAATGAATACTTATTATTGGTATTGTACAATTTGGCGAACAGATTAGGTATTAGTCGGCATCCTATGCAAGTTGATAAACCTTTTACTTTCGTTTCGAAACGTGTCAATGATAACCATAACTCTAAAAAGCCGAATTTTGAAAACAGTATATAATTCAAAAAATAAAATCTATACCGTATGCAAAATCAGCTAATGGATTTCTCACATAAAAATATTAAATTATTCTTATGACCATGACCATAAGCGAATCAAGCTTATTGCTGAGATAAATATTGCGAATAGAAGGACATATGACATGGTTGTTCCTAGTAGCCACACCAGGCATTAAATATGACAAAATTAATTTGACCAAATATAAACCACACTCATGTTCAGAGTTAATAGTTATTGTTGAAAATTATAAATCCGAAAATATTTTAGTTTTTATCTATTTGGTCAATTATGCTACTGCTAGTATTAGAAATTGTTGGAGAATATATAGGGGTTATAATCCCCCCTGAGGCGGAAAATTTTATCACTCTTGAATCCAATAGCTCACCCTTGCCAATCACAACCGGAACTCTAAAAACCGTGCTTTGAAAACGGTATATACTACATCAAATGGATATAACCTATATACTGATTCAAAATATCTAGAGTTAGTTAAGTTTAGACTTGAGCCAATTGGCTTCAGCAAATTCGGATAAAAAATATGACTTTTTGTATTTTTCTTAAGCTGGACAGTAACGGATGAATGTCCATTCATTATTTATCCATTAAAAAAAACTTTTTCCACAAAATAAGTTTTTCAAAAATAGTAAAGAACTCCATTAAACAAAAAAGGAGCAAAAATAAAATCAAATAGTCTACGAAGCGTGAAACTACCACAATTCAGCATCGATAAATAAATAAAACCCAAAACAAACAGAAATTACAATAAATAACCGATTCAAACTCAAAACGAGCAGAAATTAACATAAGCTGGGCTCAAAACCCATATGCCTTCTCAAGGCCAGAAAATAATTTGCACTTTACTGAAACAAATATAAATATTTTTACTTTTGTAACTTTAATAAATCAAATAATATTAACATTCTGATTACTAAATATCAGTATATGGATATTAAACTGACAATTCACATTCATTTGAATTTTTTTCAGCAAAGTGCAAATTATGTTCTGGCCTTGGGAACGCATAGGGATTTTGAGCCCAACTTAAGTTAATTTCTGCTCGTTTTGAGTTTGACTCGGTTACTTATTGTAGTTTCTGTTTGTTTTGCGTTTCATTTATTTATCGATGCTGATTTGCGGTAGTTTCACGCTTCGTAGATTAGTTGATTTTGTTTTTGCACATTTTTTGTTTAGTAGAGTTTTTTAATTTTCTTTGAAAAACTTATTTTGTGGAAAAAGTTTTTTTTAATTAATTTCTGTTCGTTTTATATTGACATATAAAACATTTTATATTGTCTTTTCAGGGAAGAAGAAAATAATACTTTAGATCTTTTTGTTTTTTTTTAAGACTTTATAGTTTGGCCTGCTATTTGTATGCTGGAGAATATTTTTAGGCACTTTTTAACAACATGCACCCTTTTAAAAATCTGGACATAAATGGTAGTGTTTAATTTCCTTTAATACCTCCTCTACTTGAACTGAAATAGAAAACTTGATACCATTTGCAAAAAAATCTGCTTACTTTCTTTGATAGCTTGGATGCACTTACGCTATTTTGACTTGGTTAAATTTTAAGAGCAGAAGTAGCCCCGAAAGTTTTAACATAATACCCTTAGTTGTTCTTGGGATACTGATGAGATGCCTTATTAGGAATTAACATTAACACACTGCATTTTGATTTAATCTTAAGGCAACATTTAGTTTTTAAACATAAAGGCAAATGGGAGGGGGGGCGTGGGTGGGGGATTAGTTGCCTTCAAATCTCTTTTGACTATTAAATAGGGCATCTGCTCTTTCTATTTTTAATCAAATGAGCCCTTTTCGAAGTTCCTACGACAACTCCTTCGATACGAAGTGCCCTGGTCTAAACAAAAAGAAAAAAAAAGGAATCACACATTATACCCACATCGATCTTTACTATAAAAATTTCAAGCCTTCCAATCACTTTCGACTAATAAAAGGACACTAGGCCTTTCGATTTCCAGTCTATTGAGCCCTTTTTGAGTTTCTACGAAAATGCTTTCTATAAACACCTTATATGCCCCCAGGGCATAAACTACAACCCTTACCCTAAAGGCTGTGAGGGTGGTTGTCATCCTCTAAGACATAATTTCCAGAACTTTCAACTACGTTAAACAAAATGGCTGTCTAAAACTTTTTATTGGATGTGTTTGGGAAAATGGTGGGCGTGAGATGGGCGTTAGTCGCTCTCCCATCACTTTCAACTATTAAAAAATGCACTAGAACTTTCAATTTCCAATCAAATGAGCCCTTTTGAAGTTTCTACGACAACGCGTTCTATGAAAACCTTATATGCCCCCAGGGTATAACTAACAACCCTTGCCCTGAGGGCTAGGGGGGGGGGGGGGGGTTCACCCTCAAAGACCTAATTTCTAGAACTTTCTACAACGTTGAACCCAATGGCTATCTGAAAATTTTCATTGGATGTGTTTAGGGGAATGGTACGCGTGAGAGGGTGGTTAGTTACCCTCCAATCGCTTTCGACTATTAAAAAGGGCACTATCCCTCTCAAGTCCCAATTGAATGAGCCCCTTTTGAAGTTTTTACGACAAATCTAACTATAAATACGTTATATGCCCCCAGGGCATAGCTTACAACCTTTGCCCTGGGGGCTCTGGGGGGTTTGTCATCCTTAAATACATCATTTCCAGAACTTTCAATTACGTTGAACAAAATGGCTACCTCTAAACCTTGATTGAATGTGTTCGGTGAAATGGTTGGCGAGGGAGAGGGGGTCAATTATTCTCCACTCAATTTCGACTATTAAAAAGGGTAATTTCAATTTCTAAGCAAATGAGCCCTTTTTTAAATTTTTACAACAACTTTCTATGTAAAACTTATATGCCCCCAGGGCAGAACTTACAACCCTTGCACTGAGGGCTCTGAGGGAATTATCATCCTAAAAGATCTAATTTCCAGAACTTTCGACTACGTTGAACAAAATGGATATCTAAAAATTTTGATTGGATGTGTTCGGAGAAATGGTGGGCGTGAGAGGGGAGTTAGTTGCCCTTCAATCACTTTCGACTATTAAAAGGGCACCAACCCTTTCAATTTCTAATCGAATGAGCCTTTTTTGAAGTTTCTACGATACCATCTTCTACAAAAACCTTATATGCCTCCAAGGCATAACTTACAGCCCTTACCCTGAAGGCAGTGGGGGAGTGTCCTCCTCAAAACATAATTTATATCTAGAAATCAACTACGCTGAACGAAATGGCTATCTGTAAATTTTGATTGGATGTGTTTTGGGAAATGGTGGGCGTGGGAGGGGGGTCAATTGTTCTCCACTCACTTTCGACTGTTAAAAAGGTCAATTTCAATTTCCAAACAAATGAGCCGTTTTTGAAAATTTTACAACAAATTTCTATATAAACCTTGTATGCCCCCTGGACATAACTTACAACCCTTGCACTGAGGGCTCTGAGGGGGCTATCATCCTAAAAGACCTAAATTTCCAGAACTTTCGACTACGTTGAACAAAATGGCTTTCTCAAAATTTTCATTGGATGTGTTTGGAGAAATGGTGGGCGTGAAAGGAGGGTTAGTTACCCTTCAATCACTTCAATCACTCAAAACCTTATATGCCCCCAGGGCATAACTTATAACCCTTGCCCTGAAGACTGTGGGGGGAGTGTCCTGCTCGAAGGTATAATTTCCTGAACTTTAAACTGCGTGGAACAAAATGGTCATCTAAAAATTTTGATTGGATATGTTTGGGGAAATAGTGGGCGTGGAAAGGGTGTTAGTTGCCTTCCAATCATTTTCAACTATTAAAAAAGACACTAACCATTTCAATTTCTATTCGAATGAGCCCTTTTTGAAGTTTATACGACAACGCCTTCTATAAAAACTTTTTCTGCCCCCAGAGTATAACTAACACTCGTGGCCCTGAAGGTTGTGGGGGAGTGTCCTCCTCAAAAACATAATTTCTATCTGGAAATCAACAACGCTGAACAAAATGGCTATCTAAAAATTTTTATGGGATGTGTTTGGGAAAAAGGTGGGCGAGAGAGGGAGGTGAGTTGCCTTCAAATTAATTTCGACTATTAAAAATGGCACTAGACCAATGAATTTCTAATCGAATGAGCCCTTTTTCAAGTTTCTACGACAAAGATTTAAAAAAACTCATATGCCCCCAGGGCATAAATTATAACCCTTGCCCTGAAGACTGTGGGGGGAGTGTCCTGCTCAAAGGCATATTTTCCTGAACTTTAAACTGCGTAGAACAAAATGGCTATCCCAAAATCTTGATTGGATATGTCTAGGGAAATGGTGGGCGTGGAAGGGGTGTTAGTTGCCTTCCAGTTACTTTCGACTATTAAAAAGGACACTAGCCTTTTCAGTTTCTAATCGAATGAGCCCTTTTTGAAGTTTCTACTACAACGCTTTCTATAAAAACCTTATATGCCACCAGGGTTTAACTTTCAACCCTTGCCCTGAGGGATGTGAGGGGGTTGTCATTCTCAAAAACCTAGTTTCCAGAACTTAAAACCAGGTTTAATAAAATGGCTATCTCAAAATTTTGATTGGATGTGTTTGGGGAAATGGTGGGCATGAGAGGGGGTTAGTTGCCCTCCAATCACTTTCGACTATTAAAAAGGGCACTACCCCGTTGAATTTCCAGTTGAATGAGCCTTTTTTGAAGTTTCTACGACAACGCCTTCTATAAAAACCTTATATGCCTCCAGGGCATAATTTAAAACACTTGCTCTGAAGGCTGCGGGGGAGTGTTCTCCTCAAAAACATAATTTCTATTTGGAAATCAACTACGCTGAACAAAATGGCTATCTCAAAATTTTGATTGGACGTGTTTCGGGAAATGGTGGACGTGGAAGGGGTGTTAGTTGCCGTCCAATCGCTTTCGGCTATTAAAAAGGGCACAAGCCACTACAATTTCTAATTGAATGAGCCCTTTTTGAAGTTTCTACGACAACTTCTTCGATACGAAGTGCCCTGCTCTAAAGTTGCCGTTCTATCATTTTTGATGATCAAAAAGGGCAATCCAATCCCTTTGAATTTCCAATCGAATGAACCTTTTTTGAAGTTTCTACGACAACGCCTTCTATAAAAACCTTATATGCCCCCAGGGCATAACTTACGACCCTAACCTTAAGGGCTCTGGTGGAGCGTCCTCCTCAAAAACATAATTTCTATCTGGAAATCTACTACGCTGAACAAAATGGCTATGTCAATAAATTGATTGGATGTGTTTAGGGAAAGGGTGGGCGTGGAAGGGGTGTTAGTTGCCTTCCAATTACTTCCGACTATCAAAAATGGCACAAGCCACTCCAATATCCAATTGAATGAGCCCTTTTTGAAGTTTCTACGACAACTCCTTCGATATGAAGTGCCCTGCTCTAAAGGAAAAAATAACAAAAAATACATTGTGCCAACATCGTTCTTATATGCCCTCAGGGCATAACTTAAAACCCTTGCCGCGAGGGTTTTAGGGGAGTGTCCTCCTCAAAAACATATTTTCTATCTAGAAATCGACGACGCTGAACAAAATGGCTATCTCAAAATTTTGATTGGATGTGTTTGGGAGAATGATGGGCGTGGGGGGGCTAGTTGCCGTCTAATTTCTTTCGACTATTAAAAAGGGCACTAGCCCTTTGAATTTCCAATTGAATGAGCCTCTTTTGAAGTTTCTACGACAACGCCTTCTATAAAAACCTTATATGCCCCCAAGGCATAACTTACAACCCTTGCCCTGAAGGCTGTGGGGGAGTGTCTTCCTCAGAAACATAATTTCTATCTGGAAATAAACTACGCTGAACAAAATGGCTATCTGAAAATTTTGATTGGACGTGTTTCGGGAAATGGTGGACGTGGAAGGGGTGTTAGTTGCCGTCCAATCGCTTTCGGCTATTAAAAAGGGCACAAGCCACTCCAATTTCCAATTGAATTAGCCTTTTTTGAAGTTTCTACGACAACGCCTTCTATAAAAACCTTAGATACCTCCAGGGCAAAACTCATAACCCTTGCCCTGAGGGCTGTGGGGGAGTGTCCTCCTCAAAAACATAATTTCTCTCCGGAAATCAACTACGCTGAACAAAATGGCTATCTCAAAATTTTGATTGGACGTGTTTCGGGAAATGGTGGACGTGGAAGGGGTGTTAGTTGCCGTCCAATCGCTTTCGGCTATTAAAAAGGGCACAAGCCACTCCAATTTCTAATTGAATCAGCCTTTTTTGAAATTTCTACGACAACTTCTTCGATACGAAGTGCCCTGCTCTAAAGGAAAAAATAACAAATAATACATTGTGCCAACATCGTTCTTATATGCCCTCAGGGCATAACTTAAAACTCTTGCCCCGAGGGTTGATGGGGAGTGTCCTCCTCAAAAACATATTTTTTATCTTGAAATCAACTACGCTGAACAAAATAGCTATCTCAAAATTTTGATTGGATGTGTTCGGGGGAATGAGGGGCGTGGGGGGGCTAGTTGCCCTCCAATCACTTTTGACTCTTAAAAAGGGCACTAGCCACTCCAATTTCCAATCGAATGAGCCCTTTTCAAAGTTTCTACGACAACAGCTTCAATATGAAGGGCGTATGGAAACAAAAATAAATAAATAATACATTGTGCCAACATCGTTCTTTACTTAGGCAGCGCTATTGCGCTGCCTATGATTTTTCTAAGCGATGACTGCATCAAACCAGTGGTGATAGAATAATGAGAAGGTTCTTAGTTGAACGGAAATTTCAATTTCTAGTTACTTCTTCAAGGATTAATTGGGTCCTGAAACAAATAAGTGCATCTTCCCACCGTTTTGCGCCATAAAACAGTGATTTTAGCAAAAAAAGGTAATATTTCTTCTTGCCGACCTTTAGTTCAAGGAACATTTTGATTCTAGCAATATAAATGTATAAAGGGGGAAAGAAGCTCCCCTCTGATTGTGTAACCATTCCGAATGTAAAGTGGAAGATTACATTCACGTGCTTAACGCGTCATCTTCTTGTCATAGGAAACCTCAGATCTCATGTTCGAAACCTAAACCAGACAAATATTTCATAAATTCAATGGAAAATGCTTAGAAACTGAGAAAAAATAACATAACATGTTCACCCAAGATTACGTAATAGCAATAAATATATTTCCATAGGCACTTGTAATCATGTAATCATTAGACCTATAATTTTGCAAATAAACTACATCCTTGACAAGGTTGTTTCACAGCTATATATTTAAATTCTCCATGTAAACACAGGCCTTTTAAATTCTTTACCCAAAAAAGGGTTAAAAAACTGACGGGTGACAGCTCCAAATGGCTCCAGGTGCACCCCATATGAGCGTTGCAGTATAGGTTGATCCAATACTACTAATGATACCTTCCTTATTCAATTGTAATTTTCTTAAATATCTAAGTTACGCAATAGCATAATTATCGTAATTTTCTTTAGTTTTCAGTCAAAGTTCCGTTTGAAATTCAATGTGATTTTTCGCTACTTCTTGTTCCATGCCTTTTCTTTAGCTGTTCAGTCTCATTTGTCATTTTGTGTAGTTTTGTATGTGTCTTATATACTAAAAATTAATTACAACTTTCTGTTTATTAATCACAGACTCACACATGCTAGACTAACATGTTCCTTTGTAACGTAATTCCATTGTAATTTTCCTTTGTCTTGTAACAGCAGATTTCGTTGTGCACTGTTTTCTTTGCAATTCAATATGATTTTTGCTGTTCAAATCAAGTTCAAGTTCAATATGGGTTTTAATTATAAAAAAATATATAAAAATACACTTAACTCAGTTCCTTGTGCATTGATGCAGTTTGTCTTCTTGTATAATTTAGCATGCGTTATAGATACTAAAATAGCATAATCATTCTAAATACTAAAATAGCATAATAGTTTTATTCTTTAGTTTCAAGTCATAGGGTGGCAAATCAGCAATTCCAGTAGAATCAAGAATTTTAGTTGTGAATTCAATTTTTGCTTCCGGCTTATCCTTTAAAGATTGTAAAATAACGCGTTCCTTATTCAATTGTAATTTTCTGGGATATCTAAATTACGTAAGAGCATAATTATCGTGTTATTTTTTAGCTTTGAGTCACATTTTCGATTGCAATTCAATGTGATTTATTGCTGTTTTTTATTCCATGCCTTTTTCTTTAACTGTTCTGAGTTATTTGTGATCCTGTGTTATTTTTCATATGTCGTAGATACTAAATATTAATTCCTTCTTCATGTTTATCAATCATAGACTCAAAAACGCTGAACTAGTACGTTTCTTCATTCCATTGTTAGGGCCGATTCTCCCAATTCAAGTGAAAATGACAGTGAAAAATAAAAAATGAGCCATATTGCACCATAAATGCAAAAGTACAGTAAATATAACTGATCTGTGTTTTTTATGCTTGAATTATTTAGGCCTACCTTCGTTTCGATAAGATTTTTGAAGACTCTAAATTTCATCTGGGGGGGGGGGCAAACTGGGGTACAGGGGACAGCTGCCCCTCCCCCCGCTCTATAAAAAATTACACCCCTGTCAAAATTCTCTAGGAAACAGCCCTGAATAATATGGTTCGTAATTTTTCAGTTTAATGAAGTTTTGTAAGAACTATAAACATTAATAGTTATATTGTGTCCAAGTGAAATTGTGGCTATCTCAGTTCTTTGAGCAGATTTTTCATTCTCAATTAGGTTAATCAACAATTAAAAGTGAAAGGAATTTCCAGTATTATTTTACCATGACATTCAGTCATGGATATGGATTCACTACCTTCAAAACAGACTTCATAAAAAAATATACATGATAGTTTTCCGAAAACGGAAAAAAAACCTTCAAATCTAGATGGGTTTACAAGGTTGGCAATGCAAAATGTGCGAGCTTGGTATATTATGAATTTCGAAGCATATCCCAAGTCTATATCCATTAAATTGAAAGGTGACGTATTATCAAATAAAAATGGGGAGTGAGATTAAAACAAACAGATCTTGCTGGATATTTAATTCATGTGTCTCGAGCCATTTTAGAATTAAAAAAATATAGCCTGTTGTTAGTCATAAAGGCATAATTTACCAATTGCTTTTTAAAACACAGAAAATTTTACTGCGTAAAGCAAATGCTGTCAAATGAGTGGTTTTATTCTCAAAGTACTGATAAAGAAAAAAAGTAACAATTTTTCTCATACTTTTCTTGCGTTAAAGCGTTCACTCTTCAAACATTGAGATTAAAAAAAATGGTTTATAGCACGGAGGGGGGGGGGGAGCAGGAGCTCCGTCCTGTGCAGCATAATTCCTGTTTGTTTTAAGAATTAAAGTCACTATGCTTTCCTTTGAAATGACTTATTTTTAAGTTTTGCTTTATTTTGTTTTCTTTTGGATATATATAACATTTCTAAAGATGAAGAGGGCTGACACTCAGGTGGCAGAGGTGGTTCGAACAACCACCTAAGTACTACCACCGCTCAGTGCACATGTTTTTGAGCTCGATCTTTATGTGCTTCTTTAAATCAAGGAAATTTGGGGGGGGGATTATCCCTTCCATATAATCTGAAAGAATTTCCAAGGAAATTAAAAAAATGGGCCTAAGAATATGTTTTTGAAGCATAAACGCATATTCAGGAATGAGTGCATCGCTGTGCGGCAGCATGACTTCTGAGGATTCAAGGTTATATGAACAGCTGTTATGCATTTCCAAACTCATTTGCTATGTTAGAATATTTGCTCGATAGTTTTTCAACGTCACTCGGCTCAAAATTATCGTTTTGCGGTCAATATGGCAGATACTTCGTTTTTCCGTGACCTCTTTTGCATCTTATAAAGGGCTTTAGAATTTCATATTTACGCTTGGTTAAGCCCTCTCCCGCCATTTATACGATCACTGGTTCGTTTCAAGTGTAGTTGTCAGAAAGAACACACACATCAAGGATTGCCACATGTAGCACGAGAGTGCTATTTTAGCACTATTTCATCATGTACAGCACTGTAGCAGCTGCTACATTGAATTTAGCACTTATTCTTTTATATGACCAAATTGAAAATATAGACATATAAAATACAATTACATGATGTGTCTTACATCAAAATATACATCACAACATTTCTATGCATGACAAAAATCTAAATACACTAAAATATGGGATATTGCATATGCACCTACATTCTCCCATTCAATGCTCTATTCAGCTCAGAATACATTTTTATTCATCTACATTAAAAAAGAAAAATGAAAAATTGACCTAGTATCCAATCTCGGTACGCTTAAATGAACCATGCAACCCTGCACACATCCTCTACCAGTCTTCTCGGAAAAAATAGGGGGTTTCGTTTTTTTTTTTTTTTTTTTGTCGAAAAGGACGTAAAACCTTCAGTCCAGAGTTCTCAAACATTTTGATGGAGAGGAATACGTTTAATCCGACGTCACTTAAAATATCTTCTACATCGTTTTAGTAGATTTGTTAAAGCTTGTTAGCCAAATCTGTTTAGATAAATGAGATTTTTGCAAAGCTATGGATATCTTAGAAGTCAAGAGCATTACAAAGTGAGAGGATGCTTTTAGCGATTAAAGAGATGGCAATGGAAGAAAATACTAATAGCTATAATGATAATAATAACAAATTGATTATGTCGAAATACATGTATCTAATTTGAAGACCTCAGAACTGCTTTTTCTTTACACTTTTCCGACAAAAAAAAAATACTAAACCTCAGTCAAAGATAATCCTTTCTGCTTAATTTCGAGGCCTGAGCTCCAGAAAAGATTTCCAGAAAACTATGAAAAGGAAAACAGTAAGGAAAGAAGAAAGAACAATCAAACATTCAAGAAGAAAAGACATCAAGGTACACAATATTATTTAAAGGGTCACACATGTTTAAGATCAATTGTTTTATCAAGAGCGAAAGTGAAAGTACGTGAGTTTCAGAGTCTATTCTGCGGTTTGACGGTGACAAAACTATATTACAGATCTTACTTCGTCTAAACATCAGTGATAAATCTAGATGATGGCAATCGTCATCCTCATGGCTCATTGACTCTCTTTTCTTTAAAATGGAAGTAAAAGATAGTGAATCATGGGTTAAATTGCCGTCATAAAGATGAAATTAATCTACGGTATAATTTGGTATGTTTTCGTCTAATTGCTGAAAACATTTCAAAATAGATTTCACCGCATTAGAATTGTCAATGAAGAATAAAGAATATCTATTTTATGTTTTTTTTCTTAATAAATAAAGAAAATTATGTATGCCCATCGACAAAGCTGGTTTCCCGTTACAGTACTTTACAGTACAGTATTTGCAAAAATATGCACCATTTTTCTTTGAGAAAAAGGAATTTTAGTCTTACCCTCCAAGAAATACTTTTGGAGATTTTCAGCTCTAGCTGAGCATGTGTTTTTAAACATTTGACGTGGGCCTAATCTCCTATAAAAATGAAAATCGTACATCTGGCCTCAATGAATCAGATAAAACTTGGAAGGAAACGAGTTGGATTTACCGCAGATGCGCGGACCCACTGAGGTTGATCAGTCCAACAAAACCAAGCTAAAAGGAGTAGATGTATCTGCAAGCTAAGGTTGCCACCACGGTCAGTTCGTAAAGTGCCACGATTGCCCAAATTTGAGTGCTACACAGCGATTTTCGTGCTACAGTCCAAACAATTTTTGAGAGTTTGTGTTATGGCGTGTTATTTAAGTGTAGTTAGATTAGTTTTTACGTCATTTTTTTTTTATCTTTCTTAGTGAAAAGGAATAAATATGTATCTTGACCGGATCAGAGTAATGAATGCAAAAATGTACGCGCACAAACATATCCCGTATTTAAATGTAATTAGGTTATTGTAAAAAAAATGTTCTGACATTTATTTTGATGTGAAACACACGAAATTTTATGTCTATGTTATAAATTTGGTCATATAAGAGAAAAAGTGTTACATTCAATGTTGCAAGTACTACATTGTGCTAAAATAGCCCTATCGTGCTACGTGTGGTAACCCTGATACAAGCCCAGCCGAATTACAGTGTTATCGGAGTGGAATGTGTGTATAAAGAACCAAGTGATAGAAACAGATTCACTGCATTCGTTTTTACCGCTTATCTCACGTTTTTTCTCCCTCGCGTATAGCCTTTTTTTCACTTTTCTGTGCGAAAGGCTTAAGCCCTTTGTTTTCTTTTTCAGTCTGTTTTTTCACTTTTCTCGGCCTTCACCAGAATAACAAACAACAAAAGGAGAATAAAAGTACGTTTTGCTTCCTGTCAGTCTTTTAGAGTACGTTTTTGATGCTTTCCGTTAATTGATTTAAAAATCCTTTTTCGATATTTTAAACTGCACCAATGGTTGAAATGAACATAAATATGCCTTGGTTTTAGTATATGGAATTAAATAAAAAAAGTTCTTTTTTAACTGAAAGTAAGGAGCGACATTAAAACTCAAACCGAACAGAAAGTATTCCGTATAGGAGAGGGACTGTCTTCTCCTCAACATCTCGCTCCTTACGGTAAAGTCTTTTATTGCTTAAAAAAATTAGAGTTGTAATAAAGAGTCAAACTTTAGCGTAAAGAGCAAGGCGTTGAGGAGGGGACAGCCCATTTCATATACGGAGTAATTTCTGTTCGTTTTAAGTTTTAATGTCGCTCCTTACTTTCAGTTAAAAAAACTTGTTTTTTTTATTTAATTTTTGAACGTTTTTGAATAAATGCAGGTTTTGATCTTGGCTCACAGTACATGAATAATTAAAACAAAATTTTCATATTAATTTACTTTTATTTGGTTAAATGGCTTTCTCGAAACTTGTTTCATTTTATTTACGAACGTTTTTATTTGTAATAAATATACGTAACTTACGAATTAACTTACGTAACGAACTTCTATATTCATATATTTTTAATACGTATATTAGGGCGAATTGCTCTTTAAGCGAAAGTTTGAACTTTGTTCCAATTCTTTAAAAATGACCGCTTAATCACAAAGGCCGTTAATTAGAATAAATAGCTCTTATGAAAGTACTAAAAAATCTCTGGCTTAAAGAGTGAGGTATTGACTAGGGGGTGAACCCAATCATATATGTAATATTTTCTGTTCGTTTAAAGTTTTGATGTTCCTGCTGTTGCAGTTGAAATACTTGTTTTTTTTATATTTAATTTCTGATCTTTTTTTAAATAATGCTGGGAAGTCCGGCGTCCCCTTCATAGCAATGTCCCTTCCCCCATAAGAACTTCCTTCATGGAAAGATCCTCCTACATAACCCCCGACCCCCCCCCCCACTACCAGGAAAAATCTCCCCTGAAAACGTCTGTACTGTATACTTCCCAATAACCAATACTATATGTTAACACTGGGTAAAGTTCATAACTTTCAGCCCTCCTCCCGGGAACTTCGGGGGATTAAGTCATCCTAAAAGACATACTTATAATATTTTCGAACATGCTGAAAAAAATGGCTCTCTCAAAATTTTGATCAGGTGACTTTGGGAAAAAAATGAGCGTTCCATTTTTTTTTGTCACTTAAAAGGGCACTAGAACTTTTAATTTCCATTCCAATGAGCCCTCCCACGATATTCTAGGACCACTGGGTCGATACGATCACCCCTGGGAAAAAAAATACATAAACACGCAACTCTGAACTTTCTTCTGGCAAAAAATAGAAAATTCCACATTTTTGTATATAGGACCTTGAAACCTCTACAGTAGGGTTCTCTGATACGCAGAATATGATGGTGTGATTTTCATTAAGGTTCTATATTTTTTAGGGGGTCTTTCCCCCATTTTTCGAAAATCAGCCAAATTTTCTCAGGCGCGTAACTTTTGATGGGTAGGATTAAACTTGATGAAACTTATATATTTGAAATCAGCATTAAAATCCAATTCTTTTGTTGTATCTATTTGTATCAACATCCCGTTTTTTAGAGTTTCGGTTACCATTGAGCCGGGTCCTAATAACCAATGCTATATGTTAACATTGGGTAAAGTTCATAACTTTCAGCCCTCCTTCTGGGGGCTTCGAGGGATTAAGTCATCCTAAAAGACCTATTTATAATATTTTCGACCATGCTGAACAAAATGGTTATCTCAAAATTTTGATCGGATGGCTTTGGGAAAAAAATGAGCGTGGGAGGGGGCCTAGTTGCCCTCCAATTTTTTTGGTCACTTAAAAAGGGCACTAGAGCTTCTAATTTTCGATCGAACGAGCCCTCTCACGATATTCTAGGACCACTGGATCGATATGATCACCCCTGGGGAAAAAAAAAAAAAAAAAAAAACACGCATCCGTGATGTTTCTTCTGGCAAAAAATGGAAAATTCCACATTTTTGTAGATAGGAGCTTGAAACCTCTACAGGAGGGTTCTCTGATACGCGGAATATGATGGTGTGATTTTCATTAAGGTTCTATAACTTTTAGGGGTCTTTCCCCCTTTTTTCGAAAATCAGCCAAATTTTCTCAGGCGCGTAACTTTTGATAGGTAAAAGTTAAACTCGATGAAACTTATATATTTGAAATCAAAATTAAGATCTGATTCTTTTGATGTATTTATTGGTATCAAAATTCCGTTTTTTAGAGTTTCGGTTACCATTGAGCCGGGTCGCTCCTTACTTAACAGTTCGTTACCACGAACTGTTTGATGAAGTACATGTATCTGAAAGTTGTGTTAATTCATATCATATATATATATATATATATATATATATATATATATATATATATATATATATATATATATATATATATATATATGTATATATATAAGTAGAGATGACCCTATAACTCCGAGCCCGCACCCCTGCTGCCACTTACAACTTTTTTTACATAATTTATGTCTGTTTGTTGTCAATGAGAATGAAAAAACAGGAATTTTGTCAAATTTATGGATGTTTTCATGGATGGTTATATGAGTTGGCCAAGTTTTTTGATATTCTTCATGGATGTCAACAGCAATTTATAGATGTTTTATGGTTTTTGTCAGTGAGAATTTGAAAAAAAGGAGTTTTGTCACATTTATGGATGTTCTTATGGTTTTTGTCAGTGAGAATGAAAAAACAGAAACTTTCTCACATTTATGTCTGGTTTATGGTTTTTGTCAGTGAGAATGGAAAAACAGGAACTTTCTCACTTTCATGGATTATTGAGTCATTAATCAAATTGTTTCCGGGCAAGGTTAATTAATGTCTGAAAGATGGCGTCAAGTTAATTAATGTCTTTGATGTATTTCCAAAGAGAATGTTTCCAAGGCAAAGTTTAGATCACACATGACAGATGATGTCGTGATTGATTGATTGACATGGAAGGGGAATTAATTTGTTGTTTCTAAAGAGAATTGATTTGACACGAAAGGGAATTAATTTGATGTTTCTAAAGAGAACTGTCTCCAAGCGAATGTTTGGATCTTAGCGATGAAGAAATTGATTCACGAAAGGGTTTCCAAATAATTTCAAATGTATCAGCTCAGAGGTGCGAAACAAACGGAACACGCTGAAATTACGTTTAGAGATTATTTGGACGAAACCGTTTCAGTCATTTTATGGAATTATTTCGGCGAAACAGTTAGAGACATTTCAAAAGATGATTTAAAAGATGAATTTAGAAGGGAATTTGAGGGTGAAACTCTGTGGTCGTTATAATACACAAGTTGCATTTTAACAGTGTCGTGAGGTTCTCGACCACAACCCCAAAGGCTACTCATACCCCCCCCCAACCCCGAAGGCAGCCCCCGGTGCTCAAAGGTCCCCCCGGCTTCCCAAGGGCCCCTGGACCCCCAAAGGCCCTCCCCCTGTCCTCAAAGGTCCCCCAGGCTCCCAAAGGGCCCCCGGACCCCCAAAGGGTCCCCCAGACCCCTAAAGGCCCACCGGGTTCCCAAAAGACCACCGGACTCCCAAAGGGCCCCCCAGACCCCCAAAGGCCCTCCCCAGACCCCCAAAGGCCCTTCCCGGGCCCCCAAAGGCCCACCGGGCTCCGAAAAGACCACCGGGCTCCCAAAGGACCCCCCGGACCCCCGAAGGCCCTCACCCGGTCCCCAAAGGTCCACCGGGCTCCCAAAGGACCAATCGGCCCTCAAGTGCCCCCCAGACCCCCAAAGGCCCTCCCCAGACCCCCAAAGGCCCGCCCCGGACCCCCAAAGGCCCTCCCCCAGTCCCCAAGGGTCCCCCCCGACCCCCCAAGGACCCCCCGCGCCCCAAAAGCCCCTGAGCCCCCAATTTTTTATAATTTTTTATTGCTTTATTATATATTTTCATAACAAGTTATTTTATTAATTTACAACCAAAAACCAATTTAAAAGTTGAAGTACCCATCCTTTTCACCCACAACTTTACTACTGATTTTTCAATGCTCCAACACCAAGCAATACTTTTCAATGGCATTTCAGAACAAGTTTTTTTCTTAATATCCCTCCTAAACCCATTTTACAAATTGCAGTACCCATCCTTTACACCCACAACTTTACTTTACAGCTTTTTGAATGCTACAACACCGAGCAATACTTTTCAAATGTCATTTCAGAACAAGCTCCTCTCTTAATATCCATCCTAAACCCATTTTACAAGTTGAAGTTCCCATACTTTTCACACACAACTTTACTTTACAGCTTTTTGAATGCCCAACACCAAGCAATACTTTTCAAACGGCATTTCAGAACAAGTTATTTTCTCAATGTCCGTTCTATACCTATTTTCCAACTTGAAGTACCCATCCTTCTCACCCACAACTTTACATTACAGCTTTTGAATACTACAACACCAAGCAATACTTTTCAAATGGCATTTCAGAACCAGTTCTTCTCTTAAGCTCCCTCCTAAACCCATTTTACAAGTTGAAGTTCCCATTCTTTTTACCCACAACTTTATTTTACAGCTTTTTGAAGGCACTAACTCCAAGCAATACTTTTCAAAAGGCATTTCAGACCTAGCTTTTTTCTTAATGTCCTTCGTAAACCCATTTTACAAGTTGAAGTACCTATCCTTATCACCCACAATTTTACTTTACAGATTTTGAATGCTCCAACACCAAGCAATACTTTTCAAATGTAATTTCAGAACCAGGTCTTTTCTTAATCTCCATCCTAAACCCATTTTACAAGTTGAAGTACCCATCCTTTACACCCACAACTTTACTTTACAGCTTTTTGAATGCTCCAACACATAGCAATACTTTTCAAAAGGCATTTCAGAACAAGTTATTTTCTTAATGTCACTTCTAAACCTATTTTTCAACTTGAAGTACCCATCCTCTCACCCACAACGTTACTTTACATCTTTTGAATGCTCCAACACCTAGAAATACTTTTCGAAAGACCTTTCAGAACAAGTTCATTTCATAATGACCCTACTAAGCCAATTTTACAAGTGGAAGAACCCATCCTTTTCACCAACAGCTTTACTTTACAGCTTTTGAATGTCCCAACACAAAGCAATACTTTTCAGAAGTCATTTAAGACACAGTTCATTTCTTTCTGCCCCTCCTATACCCATTTTACAATTTGAAGTACCCATCCTTTTCACACACAAATTTACTTCACAGCTTTTTGAATACGCCAACACCAACCAAAACTTTTTAGTGCATTTCAGAAAAACTTCCATTATAAATGTCCATTCAAAGTCCATTTTACAATATGAAGTGCCCGTCCTTTACACCCACAACTTTACTTTAAAGCTTTTTGAATGCCCCAACAGCAAGCAATACTTTTCATATTGCATTTCAGAACAAGTTCTTTTCTTCATGTCCCTTCTAAACCTATTTTCCAGCTTGAAGTACTTATCTTTTTCACACACAACTTTACTTTACAGTCTTTTGTATACCCCAACACCAAGAAATACTTTTCAAAAGACATTTCAGTACAAGTTTTTTTCTTAATTTTATTCATATACTAATTTTACAAGTTTAATTAAACATATTTTTCACCCAAAACTTTACTTTACAGCTTTTTGGATGTCTCAACACCAAGCAATACTTTTCAAAAGACATTTAAGAGCAAGTTTCTTTCTTAATGTTCCTTTTAAACCCATTTTACAAGTTGAAGTACCCTTCCTTTTCACCCACAACTTTACTTTACAGCTTTTTGGATACCCCAACACCAAGAAATACCTTTCAAAAGGCATTTCAGAGCAACATCTTTTCTTAATGTTCCTTCTAAAACCATTTTACAAGTTGAAGCATCCATCCTTTTCACCCATATCTTTACTTTACAGATTTTTGGATACCTCAACACCAAATATAACTTTCAAAAGGCATTTCAGAGCAAGTTCCTTTCTTAAAGTCCCTTCTAAACCCATTTTCCAACTTGAAATACCCATCCTTTTGACCCACAACTTTACTTTACAGCTTTTTGGATATCTCAACCCCAAGCAATACTTTTGAAAAGTCATTTCAGAGCAAGTTTATTTCTTAATGTCCCTCTTAATCCAATTTTACAAGTTGAAGTATCCATCCTTTTCACTCACAACTTTACTTTACAGCTTTTTGAATGCCTCAACACCAAGAAATACCATTCAAAAGGCATTTCAGAACAAGTTATTTTCTTAATGTCCTTCCTAAGCCCATTTTACATGTTGAAGTTCCCAACCTTTTCACCCGCAACTATACTTTACAACTTTTTGGATACCTCAACACCAAGAAATACTTTTCAAAAGACATTTCAGAGCAAGTTCCTTCTTAATGTCCTTTCTAAACCCATTTTATAAGTTGAAGCATCCTTCCTTTTCACCCACAACTTTACTTTACAGCTTTTTGGATATCCCCAACACCAAGAAATACCTTTCAAAAGACATTTCAGAGCAACATCTCTTCTTAATGTTCATTCTAAACCCATTTTCTAACTTGAAGCATCCTTCCTTTTTACCCACGACTTTACTTTACAGCTTTTTGGATACCTCAACATCAAGAAATACCTTTCAAAAGGCATTTCAGAGCAAGTTCATTCCTTAATGCCCCTTCTAAATCCATTTTACAAGATGATGTTCCCATTCCTTTCACCCACATCTTTACTTTACAGCTTTTTGAATGCCCCAACTCCAAGCAATACTTTTCAAAAGGCATTTCAGAACAAGTTATTTTCTTAATGTCCCTGCTAAACCTATTTTCCAACTTGAAGTACCCCTCCTGATCACCCACAACTTTACTTTACAGCTATTTTGATACCTCAACACCAAGAAATACTTTTCAAAAGGCATTTCAGAACCAGTTCATTTCTTAATGTCCCTTCTAAACCCATTTTCCAACTTGAAGTACCCGTCTTTTTCACCACAACTTTACTTTACAGCTTTTGAATGCTCCAACACCAAGCAATACTTTTCAAAAGGCATTTCAGAACCAGTTCTTTTCTTAATGTCCCTCCTAAACCCATTTTACAAGTTGAAGCATCCATCCATTTTACCCACAACTTTATTTTACAGCTTTTGAATGCCCCAACACCTAGCAATACTTTTCAAAAGTCATTTCAGAACCAGTTCCTTTCTTAATGTCCTTCCCAAACTTATTTTCCAACTTGACGTTCCCATCCTTTTCACACGAGACTATCATTTACAGCTTTTAAGTGCCACAACACCAAGCAATACTTTTCAAAAGGCATTTCAGAACAAGTTATTTTCTTAATGTCCCTTCTAAACCTATTTTCTAACTTGAAGTACCCATCCTTCTCACCCACAATTTTACTTTACAGCTATTGAATGCTCCAACACCAAGCAATACTTTTCAAAAGGCATTTCAGAACAACTTCTTTTCTTAATGTCCCTCCTAGAAACATTTTACAAGGTGACGTACTAATCATTTACACCACAACTTTAATTTACAACTTTTTTCTTATTGCCACCCCTCAATCCATTTTACAATTTGAAGTACAAACCTTTTTCACCCACAACTATACTTCACATCTTTTTGAATGCCCAAAACAACAAGCAATACTTTTCAAAAGGCATTTCAGAACAAGTTCTTTTCTTAATGTTCCTCCTAAACCCATTTTACAAGTTGAGGTACCTATCCTTTTCACCACAACTTTACTTGACAACTTTTGTGCACACCACAATATCATGCAAGTTTCCACTTCAGGTTAGATTTTTTTTATGCACGCCACAATATCATGCAAGTTTCCACTTCAGTTCAGATTTTTCTCAAAGAGATGAAAAAATTTAAAATAGTGTTCCAAATTTTTTCATAGAAGATAGGAAGTTGAGGTTATCTTCAGGTTCTTATTAAATAACTTACAGTTGAATTCTAATTTGCCCAAAGCAAACAAAAATTATCCATTTAAATTCTTAATTTCACAAAGACAAAATGAAATTTAAAGTTCTATTTGAAATTTCTCAATGAAGTGAAGAAACGTTCAAGCTCTCTTCTAAATTTTCTCAATGAAAAAGAAATTGGTTTTTGATCAATCCTATTTTTCCTAATAATATAAAAAGGTTCTACTTATGTTCAGATGTTTCCCCAAAGAAATAAATTTTAAATTCTCCTCCAAATTTTTTGTAGAAGATAGAAAAAGTTACACATTGATCGCGAATATATCTCTATGAAAATAAGGAGCTAATTTTCTCATTGATGTAAAGAAAATTTCCAACTCTTTTCCTAACTATCCATACGAGAAGAAATAATTTAGAGATCAATTCTATTTTTCAAAAAAATTAAAATTTTCCACGTCAGTTCAGATTTTTCTCAAAAAGATGGATAAATTTAAAATTACTGTTCTAAATTTTTCATTGAAGATAGAAAAAGTTTTACATTGATCATAAAAAGCTAACTCAAGTCTGAATTTTATTAAAGAAATTACAGTTCAATTCTAATTTCTCCAGAGAAAAATAAAAATCTTCCACTTCAGTTCTTAATTTCACAAAGACACAAAGAAATTTAAAGTTCTCTTCTGAATTTTCTTAGAGAAAAGAATAAAGTTATAGTTCAATTCTAATTTTTTTCAAAGAAAATAAAAAATCTCCAACAAGCATGCATAGTAAGAGAGAAATACAAAGTCGACCTGGGGGGATTTTCCGGCGAGTATGGTTAGGTTAGACTAGATTAAGTTAGGTTAGACTAGATTAAGTTAGGTTTGATTAGGTTAGGTTAAGGCAGGTTAGGTAGGTTAGGTTAGGTTAGCTAGCTAACCGTCTCTCCATGTTTAAGTTAGGTTAGGTTAGGCTAGATTAAGTTATGTTAGGTTAGGTTAGTTAGGTTAGGTTAGCCTACGTACTTTCTCTAAGAAAATTCAGAAGAGAACTTTAAATTTCTTTGTGTCTTTGTGAAATTAAGAACTGAAGTGGAAGATTTTTATTTTTCTCTGGAGAAATTAGAATTGAACTGTAAGTTCTTTAATAAAATTCAGAAGATAACTTGAACTTTGTATCTTCTATGAAAAAATTTGGAACAGCATTTTAAATTTTTTCATCTCGTTGAGAAAAATCTGAACTGAAGTGGAAACTTGCATGATATTGTGGCGTGCATAAAAAAAAAATCTGACCTGAAGTGGAAACTTACATGATATTGTGGTGTGCACAAAAGTTGTAAAGTAAAGTTTTGGTGAAAAGAATAGGTACCTCAACTTTTAAAATGGGTTTAGGAAGAACATTAAGAAAAGAAATTTTTCAGAAATGCCTTTTGAAAAGTATTGCTCGGTGTTGTGGGCATATAAAAAGCTGTGAAGTATAGTTCTGGGTGAAAAAGTTGGGTACTTCAACTTGTAAAATGGGTTTAGGAGGGACATTAAGAAAAAAGTTGTAAAGTAAAGTTGTGGTGAAAAGGATGGGTACTTCAACTTGTAAAATGGGTTTAGGAGGGACATTAAGAAAACAACTGGTTCTGAAATGCCTTTTGAAAAGTAGTGCTTGGTGTTGGAGCATTCAAAAGCTGTAAAGTAAAATTGTGGGTGAGAAGGATGGTTAATTCAAGTTGGAAAATAGGTTTAGAAGGGACATTAAGAAAAAAACTTGTTCTGAAATGCCTTTTGAAAAGTATTGCTTGGTGTTGTGGCCTTCAAGATCTGTAAAGTAAAGTTGTTGGTGAAAAGGATGGGTACTTCAACTTGTAAAATGAGTTTAGGAGGGACATTAAGAAAGGAACTGGTTCTGAAATGTCTTTTGAAAAGTATTGCTAGGTGTTGGGGCATTCAAAAGCTGTAAAGTAAAGTAGTGGTGAAAAGGATAGGTGCTTCAACTTGTAAAATGGGTTTAGGAGGGACATTAAGAAAAGAACTGGTTCTGAAATGCCTTTTGAAAAGTATTGCTTGGTGTTGGAGCATTCAAAAGCTGTATAGTAAAGTTGTGGTGAAAAATACTGGTACTTCAAGTTGGAAAATGGGTTTAGCAGGGACATTAAGAAAGGAACTGGTTCTGAAATGCCTTTTGAAAAGTATTGCTTGGTGTTGAGGTATCCAAAAAGCTGTAAAGTAAAGTTGTGGGTGAGAAGGAGGGGTACTTCAAGTTGTAAAATAGGTTTAGAAGGGACATTAAGAAAATAACTTGCTATGAAATGCCTTTTGAAAAGTATTGCTTGGAGTTGGAGCATTCAAAAAGCTGTAAAGTAAAGATGTGGGTGAAAAGAATGGGAACATCATCTTGTAAAGTGTATTTAGAAGGGTCATTAAGGAATGAACTTGCTCTGAAATGACTTTTGAAATGTATTTCTTGTTTTTGAGGTATCCAAAAAGCTGTAAAGTAAAGTTGTGGGTAAAAAGGAAGGATGCTTCAAGTTGGAAAATGGGTTTAGAATGAAAATTAAGAAGAGATGGTGCTCTGAAATGTCTTTTGAGAGGTATGGCTTTGTGTTGGGGTATCCAAAAGCTGTACAGTACAGCTTTTGTTTAAAATGCAGTCTGGTTCATCTCATAAAATGGGATTAGAAGGTGCAAGCAGAAAGAACTCTATCTGAAATTTTTTTTGAAAAGTGTTTCTTGGTGTTAAAGTATCCAAAAAGCTGTAAAGTATAGTTGCGGGTGAAAAGGTTGGGAACTTCAACATGTAAAATGGGCTTAGGAAGGACATTAAGAAAATAACTTGTTCTGAAATGCCTTTTGAATGGTATTTCTTGGTGTTGAGGCATTCAAAAAGCTGTAAAGTAAAGTTGTCACTGAAAAGGATGGATACTTCAACTTGTAAAATGGGTTTAAGACGGACATTAAGAAATGAACTTGCTCTGAAATGCCTTTTCAAAAGTATGGCTTGGTGTTGAGATATCCAAAAAACTGTAAAGTTGTGGGTGAAAAGGAGGGGGATTTAAAGTTGGAAAATTAGTTTACACGGGAATTTAAAAAAGGAACTGACTCTTAAATGCCTTTTGAGATGTATATTTGGCTTTGAGATATGCAAAAAACTGTAGAGTAAAGAGAATGGTGAAAAGGATGGATACTTCAACTTGTAAAATGGTTTTAGAAGGAACATTTAGAAAAGATGTTGCTCTGAAATGCCTTTTGGAATGTATTTCTTGGTGTTGGGGAATCCAAAAAGCTATAAAGTAAAGTTGTGGGTGAAAAGGAAGGATGCTTCAACTTGTAAAATGGGCTTAAAAGAGACATTAAGAAAGGAACTTGCTCTGAAATGTCTTTTGAAAAGTATTTCTTGGTGTTGAGATATCCAAAAAGCTGTAAATTAAAGTTGTGGGTGAAAAGGATGGGTACTTAAACTTGTAAAATTAGTCTATGAATGACATTAAGAAAAAAACTTGTTCTGAAATGTCTTTTGAAAATTATTTCTTGGTGTTGGGGTACGCAAAAGACTTTAAAGTAAAGTTGTGCGTGAAAAAGATAAGTACTTCAAGCTTGAAAATAGGTTTAGAAGGGCCATTAAGAAAATAACTTGCTCTGAAATGCCCTTTGAAAAGTATTGCTTGGTGTTGGGGCATTCAAAAAGCTGTAAAGTAAAGTTGTGGGTGAAAAGAACGGGTACTTCAACTTGTAAAATGGGTTTAGGAGGGACATTAAGAAAAGAACTTGTTGTGAAATGCATTGAAAAGTATTGCTTGGTGTTGGGGCATTCAAAAAGCTGTAAAGTAATGTTGTGTGTGAAAATAATGGGTACTTCAACTTGTAAAATGGTTTTAGGAGGGGTAGAAAGAAAGGAGCTGGTTCTGAAATGCCTTTTGAAAAGTATTGCTTGGTGGTGGGGAATTCAAAAGCTGTAAAGTAAAGTTGTGGGTGAAAAGGATGGGTGCTTCAACTTGTAAAATGGGTTTAGGAGGGACATTAAGAAAAGAACTTGTTCTGAAATGTCTTTTGAAAAGTATTGCTTGATGTTGGAGCATTCAAAAGCTGTAAAGTAAAGTTGTGGGTGAGAAGGATGGGTACTTCAAGTGGGAGAATAGGTTTAGAAGTGACATTAAGAAAACAACTTGTTCTGAAATTCCTTTTGAAAAGTATTGCTATGTGTTGGAGCATTCTAAAAGCTGTAAAGTAAAGTTGTGGGTGAAAAGGATGGGTACTTCAACTTGTAAAATGGGTTTAGGATGGAGATTAAGAAAAGAACTGGTTCTTAAATTTCATTTGAAAAGTATTGCTTGGTGTTGGAGCATTCAAAAGCTGTAAAGTAAAGTTGTGGGTGAGAAGGATAGATACTTCAAGTTGTAAAATGGGTTTACGAAGGACATTAAGAAAAAAGCTTGGTCTGAAATGCCTTTTGAGAAGTATTGGTTGGAGTTGGGGCATTCAAAAAAATGTAAAATAAAGTTGTGGTTAAAATGAATGGGAACTTCAACTTGTAAAATGGGTTTAGGAGGGATATGAAGAGAGGAACTGGTTCTGAAATGCCATTTGAAAAGTATTGCTTGGTGTTGAAGCATTCAAAAGCTGTAAAGTAAAGTTGTGGGTGAGAAGGATGGGTACTTCAAGTTGGAAAATAGGTTTAGAAGTGACATTAAGAAAATAACTTGTTCTGAAATGCCTTTTGAAAAGTATTGCTTGGTGTTGGGCATTCAAAAAGCTGTAAAGTAAAGCTGTGGGTGAAAAGGATGGGGACTTCAACTTGTAAAATGGGTTTAGGATGGACATTAAGAGAGGAACTTGTTCTGAAATGCCCTTTGAAAAATATTGTTTGGTGTTGGAGCATTCAAAAAACTATATAGTAAAGTTGTGGGTGTAAAGGATGGGTACTTCAATTTGTAAAATGGGTTTAGGAGGGAAATTAAGAAAAGAACTTTTTCTGAAATGCCATTGAAAAGTATTGCTTGGTGTTGGAGCATTCAAAAATCAGTATAGTAAAGTTGTGGGTGAAAAGGATTGGTACTTCAACTTGTAAAATAGGTTTAGGATGGACATTAATAAAATAACTTGTTCTGAAACGATATAAAAAAGCAATAAAAAATTATTAAAAAATGGGGGCTCAGGGGCCTGTGGGGCGCGGGGGGTCTGTTGGGGGTCTGGGGGGACCCTTGGGGACTGGGGGAGGGCATTTGGGGGTCCGGGGAGGGCCTTTGGGGGTCTGGGGAGGGCCTTTGGGGGTCTGGGGGGCACTAGAGGGCCGATTGGTCCTTTGGGAGCCCGGTGGACCTTTGGGGACAGGGTGAGGGCCGTTAAGAGCTCGGGGGCCCTGTAGGGACTGGTGGTCTTTTGGGAGCCCGGTGGGCCTTTGGGGGCCCGGGGAGGGACTTTGGGGGTCTGGGGAGGGCCTTTGGGGGTGCGGGGGGCTCTTTGGGGGTCCGGTGGTCTTTTGGGAGTCCGATGGGCCTTTGGGGGTCTGGGGGGGCCCTTTGGGAGCCTGGGGACCTTTGAGGACAGGGGGAGGGCCTTTTGGGGTCCGGGGGCCCTTTGGGAGCTTGGGGGACCTTTGAGCACCGGGGGCTTCCTTCGGGGTTGGGGTGGGGTATGAGGAGCCTTTGGGGTTGTGGTAGAGGACCTCACGACACTGTTAAAATACAACTTGTGTATTATAACGACCACAGAGTTTCACCCTCAAATCCTCTTCTAAAATCATCTTTTAAATCATCTTTTAAAATGTCTCTAACTGTTTCGCCAAAATAATTCCATAAAATGACTGAAACGGTTTCGCCCAAATAATCCCTAAACGTAATTTCAGCGTGTTCCTTTTGTTTGGCATCTCTGCGCTGATACATTTCTAATTCTTTGGAAACCCTTTCGTGAATCAATCTCTTCATCGCTAAGATCTAAACATTCGCTCGGAGAAAGTTCTCTTTAGAAACAACAAATTAAGTCCCTTTCGTGTCAAATCAATTCTCTTTAGAAACAACAAATTAAGTCCCCTTCCATGCCAATCAATCAATATTGACATCGGCTTTCATATGTGATCTAAACTGTTCCCCGGAAACAATCTGTTTGGAAAGGCATCAAAGATTTAAATTAACTTGACGTCATCTATCAGACATCAATTATCCTTGCCCGGAAACAATTTGATTAATGACTCAGTAATCCATGAAAGTGAGAAAGTTCCTGTTTTTCCATTCTCACTGACAAAAACCATAAACCAGACATAAATGTGAGAAAGTTCCTTGTTTTTCATTCTCACTGACAAAAACCATAAAAACATCCATGAACGTGACAAAATTCATGTTTTTCAAGTGAGAAAAATACTGTTTTTCCATTCTCACTGACAAAATCCATAAACCACGTGGTTCTATGCCCATATATGGTTGTTTAACAGCGCATTGTTCCTGTAAATTCCCGTGTTTAGTCATTTCATTATTTTTAATTATTTGGGATAATGTTAGTATAACTTTCAAATTTTGAATTTCAAGTTCCTACTTTTCATGAAATACATACTAAAAGTAATTGAAAAAAAAACAACCAACAAATAACAACATCAAAGAATCACTGTATACAAGTAAGATACCATGGCTTAACAACTCCAACAATTTTAAATCAGCGGTTATATCACATCAGTTACAATTGATGTAACAAAAGTCAGTTTGTTCACTCTGCCTGGAGCTGTTGATCTTTTTGCAGTCACTATCAGTCCTGTCGTGCTAAAAAGCCGTTTAGCGGTGGCACATGTGGCCGGTACAGTCAGAACTTGACGAGCGCAAGCTGCCACTCGCCAGATCTGATACTAGTACTGTACCTTGGGGTCCCACAGAATGCCGCAAATGGGCTTCTTCTTTGCATCTGCTGAAATAAGTTGTTTTATAAGGGAGAACAACCTGCACCTTCACCATAGCGCTCCTGCGCACTACACTACAGGAGGAACTAAACTGCACCTTTACCCTCTTTTCTTATCAACACGGAATAACCCTCCGAAATTCTTTTCTGAAAGAAGTGGTCAATATATAACGTTTCAAGTCAAAGTTTAAGGCTACTTCAACTTCAGTGTGCTCTGCTAACTGTGCAAAAAAATGTAATTCATTTCTATAGATATATTTCTATACTAGCTCTAGATAATCTACCAAGCGGGAAACTACCGCAAATCAGCTTTGATAAATAAATGAAACCCAAAACGAACAAAAATAACAATAAATAACTGAGTCAAACTCAAAAAGAGCAGAAATTAACATAAGTTAGGCTCAAAACCCCTATGTCTTCCCAAGGCCAGAACATAATTTTCACTTTACTGAAAAAATATAAATGTTTTTACTTTTATAACTTTAATAAATCAAATAATATTAACATTTTGATTACTAAATATCAGTATATGTATATTAAACTGACAATGCATATTCATTTGTATTTTTGTCAGTAAAGTACAAATTATGTTCTGGCCTTGGGAAGGCATAGGGGTTTTGAGCCCAACTTATGTTAATTCCTGCTCTTTTTGAGTTTGACCCGGTTATTTATTGTAATTTCTGCTCGTTTTGGATTTCATTTATTTATCGAAGCTGATTTGTGGTAGTTTCCCGCTTGGTAGATTATTTGACTTTAATTTTGCTCATTTTTGGTTTAATGGAGTTCTTTACTTTTCTTTGAAAAAACTTATTTTTTGGAAACACTTTTTTTAATTAATTTCTGTTCGTTTTATATTAACATAGTCTTTTTAGGGAAAAAGAAAATCATACTTCAAATCTTTTCGTTTTTTTAAAGAATTTATAGTTTGGCCTGCTATTTGTATGCTGGAAAACAATTTTCAGCAAAATTTAACAACATAGACCCTTATAAAAATCTGGACACAAATAGTAGTGTTTAATTTAGTTTCATATCTCCTCTAGTTGACCTGAAATGGAGAACTTGATAACTTTCGCAAACAAATTTGTTTACTTTCTTTGATAGCTTGGATACACTTACGCTATTTTGATTTGGTCAAATTTTAAGAGCAGAAGAAGCCCTGAAAGTTTGAACATAATACCCTCAGTCCTTCTTGGGATACTTCTGAGATGCCTTATTGGGAATTAGCATAAACAGAGTGCATTTTGATTTAATCTTAAGGCAATATTTACTTTTTAAACATAAAGGAAAATGGGAGGGTTGACGTGGGAGAGGGGTTAGTTTCCCTCCAATCACTTTTGACTCTTAAAAAGGACATCAGCCCTTTCTATTTTCAATCAAATGAGCCCTTTTCGAAGGGGATTAGTTTCCCTCCAATCATTTTCGACTATTAAAAAGGGCACAAGCCACTCCAATCTCTAATTGAATGAGCCCTTTTCGAAGTTTCTACGACAACTTCTTCGATATGAAATGCCCTGGTCTAAAGAAAAAAATAATAAATAATACATTGTGCCAACATCGTTCTTATATACCTCCAGGGCATAACTACAAAACCCTTGCCCTAAGGGTTGTGGGGGAGTAACCTCCTCAAAAAACATATTTTCTCTCTGGAAATCAGTTACTCTGAACAAAATGGATATCTTAAAATTTTGGTTGGATGTTTTTGGAGAAAGGGTGGGCGTGGAAGGGGTGGTAGCTGCCTTCCAATCACACTCGACTATTAAAAAGGACACTAGTTATTCTAGTTTCCAATCAAATGAGCCCTTTTTGAAGTTTCTATGACAATTCATTCAATACGAATTGCCCTGGTATGGAAAAAAAAATAATACATTGTGCCAACATTGTTCTTTACTTAAGACAGCTCGATTGCGCTGCCTATGATAACATCCTGAATTGCCTAATGCTCTTTTACCTACCTCTTTTCATCCGAAAAATAAGAAAGAAAAATGAACGGAATTTTAAAGTGGAAGGTAGAATTTTTGTTTCAAGAAAAATTTCTTCTTCTCCTTCCTATGAACCGATATACATGGCGAGCCCGAGATGACAGTATTTATTTTTAAGAAACAGATTAGCCGGGATGACGGTTGAAGCCGGAGGTCGATATCGATAATCAAAAACGACACCCCCACGGTGGTTTATTAGGGCCAGCGTCACCGAGCGACTCAGCGAGGGCTTCAGTGCGCGGAGCCGCGTTCAGCAGCATGCTATTGTTTTTTTTTTCGGCGACGCCCTGTTGATTTTCTGCATGGCGTGAGAGTCTAGATACTGTGGTGTTTGTTTTGATCCTGAAACTCTCCCCATAATAGAGTACCGACGGTTTGTTATCATTGTATTACCCTTTCTTGTTTTAGTTTTGTTTTAGTTTAAAGCTTTTTCCAATAGGCAATAGGCAATGATTAGAAGTCCTCCAAAAAAAAGTCCCCCCCAGATCCTACCCCAAATAACAGTGAAACTGATACCCATATTGGCTGGTCAAGCTCACTATCGCAAAGTTCACATGATAGCTCCAATACTGAGAATAGGACAATGATCAGTGTAGGGGCTAATGTCACTATAAATGATGATAATGGGTTTCAAGAGGTCTTTTCTAGAAGCTCTAAAAAAAGGAAAAAATCCCCCCAATCAAAAGCATTTTCCCTCTCCCTTTCCAAGATCCTTCCTCCAAAAACTTAGGAATTTACCTTAAAATTCCTCCTATTACCCCCTTTGAAATAAAAAAAAATCACTGCAATAAGAGTTGCAATTTTCAAACTGATGAAATCAACGTTCTCTATTAATATTCACCGGGATGGATTCCTGCTAATAGCTGTCCAAGATCAAAAATCAGCAGACAGAATAATTAATCTAAAATCCCTTCTGAATAAACCAATTAATGCATCTAAATGGAACCCAAAAGAATCCCCAACAAAAATAGTTGTTTATAATGTTCCCCCAGAAATACCCATTCAGGAGTTAAAAGAAGGGCTCTCAGATAGGGCTGGCAACACAATCCCAGTTGAAGATGTTCCCCAACTTGGTAAACCTAACTCTAATAGCCTAAAAACAAGTAGATCCTTCTTATTTACACTGAAGGAACAAATTTATATCCCAGAAAAGTTATTCCTATTTGGGCAAATCAAACCGCACAAGGAATACAAACCTAAGCCTATCCAGTGTCAGAAGTGTCTCAAGCTTGGATACGTAATAAACGAATGCAATGAATTTCTTCTAGAATGTAACAATTGTGAAGTATTCTATCCCAAAGAGCTGACAAGTTGCAACAGCCCTCAGCCTATATGCATCAATTGCATAGACCCACTTGAATCTACCAATAAATCCCTATTCCCTGCATATGAGAAAAGAGCACTAACACTCCAAATAGCAACAGAGAAGGCCATTCCATACCCCTTTGCAGCAATGGAAGCAAATGCTGCCCAACAATACCACATAAAGCCCGTAATGAAACCAACCAAAACCCCCAAGTCAAACGCCCCCAATGCATCAAGTACCCCATATAAAACACAATCGTCTAAGCCCCCTAGCTCACATCCCTATCAGAAGGAATCACCAAGTCAACAAGCCTCCTTGCCCGGTGAGATGAGGTCAGCCTGCCCCCCCCTCTCAAGAAGAAACAAACCAGAAACACTACCAGGAACTAATCCCTTAACTGACAAACAGGATGCACAACCGAACATGCAATCCCCAAATATATGTTTATTCATTCTAAACTGTAATGCAGTTCAGGCCATGAACATACATAAACTACAGAAAACAAAAATCATTGCAGAATTGGCAAAAATCTACATCCCTGATGATATGGTCATTCAAGCAAAAAAGATCTTGCTTTAGTTTTAACAAAGCTGAACATTGATACACAGTCATATGAAAAATATATCAACAAGACAACACATAGCAATATTCCAGTGGAACGTAAGATCACTCACAGAAAATAAGCTAAATGAACTAATATTTTTTATGAATAATAATTCCATTAATATTGCTTGCCTCCAGGAAACTCATTTAACCCAAAATCAACAAATTAAGTCTCTGGGATATACTATCCTGAGAAAGGATAGATCATCAGAGAAAAAAGGAGGTGGAGTAGCTTTAATAGTTAAAAATAATATAAAATTCTGTGGCATCAACTTTCCAGATTTTGCAAATGATGTTGATGCAATTCGTATCAGTGTCCAGCTGAATAATACAAAAACCTACATAATAAGCTTTTATAACCCTAATGGCCAAACTACAGATGCCATGGATTTCTTTAATTATATAAATAATTCTAATATGCTAAAAATATCATTATTTGCGGAGATTTCAATGCCCACAGCCTTTTGTGGGGGGATAAACCAGCAAATAAAGCTGGTAAATTGATTGAGAATATGACTTCAAATAATATTGAATTAGCTGTTGCTAGCCCTCGAAACCTGAATACATATTTCAACCCCAAAAGTGGCAGATTCTCTACAATTGACCTACAAATTGTGTCTTTAAACATTTTGAATAAAATTTGTATAAATAAAATTGGTAGTCTATGTACTGACCACTTTGCTATAGTTTGCTCCCTAAATGAACCTGCTGAAACCCGATCACATACCTCAAAATTTATCAACACTAAAAAAATATATCAAATTGGTCTATGTTCCAAAATAAGCTAAATGATGAAATTACAAGTTTCACCCAAAATTCATGCATTTCAAACACAACAGTTAACACACATGCTGAAGTCTTGGCATCTTTACTAATAAATACAGCTAATCATGCTATCGCCAAGACAACACCCAAAAAAACCTTCCCTAAACATATTCCCAAAGCATTGTGGACAAATGAGTGCCAAAATAAATGGAGAATAAAGAAGGCAGCTAGGAGAGCATTCATATAAAAACCATCACCTACTACATATTTAAAAAAATTACAAGCAGAATCTAATCTAAAAAGGACTATAATAGATGCTAAATATAATTACTGGAATAATTTTGCAAATAATCTCTCCAGAGAGACACATGAGCCAATTATACATAAAGTCATAAGCCACATCTGTGGGAAAAAGACTTCCCCCAACCCACTCCTGTATGAGCTTATACATAATAATACCCAATATGACAATGATAATGAAAAACCTAAGCTATTTGCAACTCTATTTGTTAATAAGCTAACATCAAATAATCGCATCAAAATATCCACACTTCCTATGAACCCAAGTTACCAACCACGCCCAGGATCTGAGTTTATAACTAGTCCAATTTCAATCCAGGAAATGAATAATGCAATACATCATATTAGGACCAAAACTAGCGGCAGCTATGACAATATACACCCTACTTGGATAAAGAATCTCACCCCTTCATATAAACAGGAACTGCTAAACTGTTATAATCACGCTTGGGCATCTTTTATGTTCCCCAATATATGGAAGTGTTCGTCCCTCCTACCAATCCTAAAGAAAAATAAACCAAAAGATAACCTTGAATCCTGTAGGCCCATAATGATTACTAATAAGATTGGGAAAATAATGGAGAAAATGATCTATTACAGACTTCTCTGGTTTGTTGAAAAAAGTAATATGATCCCTCGCACTCAAACTGAATTCAGGATACACCACTCCTCAACAGATGCTTTCATTTTGCTAACAAATGCAATAAATGAATCATTCTCAAAAAATAATGTCCTAGTTGCAGCTTTCCTAGATTTTGAAGGGGCATATGACAGTGTGAACCACCCAACCGTTTTAAACAAACTTGCAAACCTTGGAGTACCCCCCCAAGCTAGTATCTTTTCTAAAATCTTTCATTGAAGTGTGAAGTTCCATTGTTTGTGTTGGTTCAGCCTCTTCACCCCAAGAGACAATAACCAAAGGCCTAACTCAGGGAGCACTCCTCAGTTGCCTCCTATTTGCCCTATATCTCTGGGACATGAACCTCCCCCACACGAATCTACAATATGCTGAAAATCTGGTGCTATGGTCATCTGGCAAAACCTTTGAGATAACACAGTCAAATCTGCAAAAGTCACTTTTCCAATTTGAAAAATTCTCTCAACATTCAGATTTACCAACTGCACCTACCAAGTAAAAAATAATCCAATTTCACCGAAAGCGGAACCATGTTAATGCAAAACTAACTCTAAAAGGAACAACTATTCCAGAAGATAATCATATTAATTACCTAGGTCTCATGCTTGACCAAAAACTTAATTTCCACCTCCATATCACAAACACAATAAAAAAATGTTGTAGAAAAACAAATATACTAAAAAGAGTTCTTTCCACACCCTGGGGCTGTAAGGAGAAAAGCTTACTCCAGTTTTACAAATCCCATATATCACTCCATATTGACTTTGGGCTCATCGTCTATGATGCATATGCAAAGACACAGATGTAAAAAATTGAAATAACACAAAATGATATAATACGTCTGATATTTGGACTTAGGAAACCCACAAGCACCAAGTTTCTGCTTATGGAGAGTGGATTAACAACAATAAGAGAGAGACGTAGCTTTCTCTTGACAAAACATCTTAAAAAAATTTAATCAAATAGCTCAAACACCCTACATAATTGGTTAAGAAATCCAGCCATGTATAGAGCCATTGCAGATGAGTATGCCAATATTCAGAAGAAGTTCCCTGTACCAGCAAAGTCTATTGCACCTACTTTCCCCCAATCCCCACCAAGGAATTGGTCAATTCCCATAATAAATACTAATTTCTCAAAGTGGAATAAAGATCTAACCCCCATTGCTTTTGTCCAGAAAAAAATTGCTGAACTTAATACAATTACTTATAAAAACCACTTCCAAATATTTGTTGATGGGTCAAAAATGAATGAGAAGGTAGCAAGTGGTGTATTCCTTCCTCACCTGAAAATTGCAAAGGGCGAGAGATTATATAATAATGTATCTATAATGTCTGCTGAGTTAAATGCCATAATCATGGCATTAGAACACCTTAAAAAAAAACAACATTTGATTGCAAATTCAAATAATATTATAGTATACTCCGACTCTTTATCAAGCCTTGAGCTGCTGGCCTCAGCTCCTCAGTATAAGTTGGACATTGACACTTATCATTGTCTCAGTATTATAGATAAACTTGCTTCAAGTGGCATAAGAACTTATTTTTAGTATATTCCTAGCCACTCTGAGATAAGTGGTAATCATCAGGTTGATAAAATAGCAAAAAATGCTATAAATATTGACCAGCCAAGTGAGAGACCAATCCCGATTAGAGATATTTACCGATGGAGGCTATCAGATATTAATTTTAATAAGAATAATCCTATCCTTTCCCCCTTCCCAATAAGTATTTTTCTAAAATTTACCATAGAATTCGTTCTGGAACAAATGGACTAAATTTTCTTGCATACTCGCATAAGTTTTCTAATTCAAGCGGTTCAATTCCCCTGTCCCCTCTTTGCAGGCATTGTAATATGAATAATGAAACAATTGACCATTGCCTATTTGAATGTAATATGCTGACGTCTTCACAACATACCTTGCTTTGCAAAGTGTTAAAATGCTTCAAACACCACAAAATATCACTGTCAGCCAAGAGCCTAGCCAACTATATCTGCACACAGAGCATAGAAATCGACATCTACCATCTCATAATTGAACTCCTAGAGTCAAAAGATCTACTGAAAGATATTTGAAAATACCCATTAAATATGAGGCAATCAAGCCAGTAGCCCTGTAGCCCACAGAGCGAAGCAAAAGGAAAAGGGCTAAATAATATTACTGAAAAGCCCGCCTGCTGTTAAATAAAAGAATAAAGAAATTCTACCTTCCACTTTAAAGTTCTGTTAATTTTTCTTTCTGATTTTTCGGATGAAAACAGGTAGGTAAAAGAGCATTAGGCAATTAAGGATGTTATCATAGGCAGCGCAAACGCGCTTTCTAAGTAAAGAACAATGTTTGCACAATGTGTTATTTTTTTATTTTTTTTCATACCGGGCAATTCGTATCGAAGGAGTTGTCGTAGAAACTTCGAAAAGGGCTCATTCGATTGGAAATTGGAAACGCTAGTGCCCTTTTCAATAGTCGAAAGTGATTGGAAGGCAGCTAACACCCCTTCCACGCCCACCATTTCACCAAACACATCCAATCAAAATTTTAAGATAGCCATTTTGTTCAGAGTAACTGATTTCCAGAGAGAAAATATGTTTTTGAGGAGGTTACTCCCCCACAACCCATAGGGCAAGGGTTTTAAGTTATGCCCTGGGGGTATATAAGAACGATGTTGGCAAAATGTATTATTTATTATTTTTTCCTTTAGACCTGGGCACTTCGTATCGAAGAAGTTGCCGTAGAAACTTCAAAAAGGACTCTTTCAATTGGAAATTGGAGTGGCTTGTGCCCTTTTTAGTAGTCGAAAGTGACTGGAAGGCAACTAACACCCCTTCCACGCCCACATTTCCCGAAACACATCCAATTAAAATTTTGAGATAGCCATTTTATTTAACGTAGTTGAAAGTTCTGGAAATTAGGTCTTAGAGGATGACAACCACCCTCACAGTCCTTAGGGTAAGGGTTGTAATTTATGCCCTGGGGGCATATAAGGTGTTTATAGAAAGCGTTGTTATAGAAACTCAAAAAGGGATCATTTGATTGGAAATCGAAAGGCCTAGTGCCCTTTTTAATAATCAAAAGTGATTGGAAGGCTTGACATTTTTATAGTAAAGATCGATGTGGGTATAATGTATCATTTTTGTTGCTGTTGTTGTTGTTTAGACCAGGGCACTTCGTATCGAATGAGTTGTTGTAGGAACTTCGAAAATGGCTCATTCGATTGAAAATAGAAAGGGCTGATGTCTTTTTTAATAGTCGAAAGTGATTGGAGGAAAACTAATCCCCCTCCCACGCCCACTCTCCCATTTGCTTTTATGTTTAAAAAGTAAATGTTGCCTTAAGATTAAATCAAAATGCACTGTGTTAATACTAATTCCCAATAAGGCATCTCAGCAGTATCCCAAGAGTGACTGAGGGTATTATGTTCAAATTTCGGGGCTACTTCTGCTCTTAAAATTTAACCAAATCAAAATAGAGTAAGTGTATCCAAGCTATCAAAGAAAGTAAACAGATTTTTTTGTGAATGGTATTAAGTTTTCTATTTCAGGTAAACTAGAGGAGATATGAAACTAAATTAAACACTACTATTTGTGTCCAGATTTCTAAAAGGGTCTATGTTGTTAAACATTGTTGAGAATTTCCAGCATACAAATAGCATGCCAAACTATAAATTCTTAAAAAAAAACGAAAAGATTTAAAGTATTGTTTTCTTTTTCCCTGAAAACACTATTTCAATATAAAAAGAACAGAAATTAGTTAAAAAAAAACTGTTTCCACAAAATATGTTTTTTAAAGAAAAGTAAAGAACTCCATTAAACAAAAAATAAGCAAAAATAAAATCAAAGAATCTACCAAGCGTGAATTTACCGCAAATCAGCATCGATAAATAAATGAAACCCAAACCGAGTAGAAATTACAATAAATAACCGAGTCAAACTCAAAACGAGCAGAAATTAACATAAGCTGGGCTCAAAATCCCTATGCCTGCCCAAGGCCAGAACATAATTTGCCCTTTACTGAAAAAAAATAAAAATGAACGTGCATTGTCAGCTTAATGTACATATACTGATATTTGGTAGTCAAAATGTTAATATTATTTGATTTATAAAAGTTATAAAAGTAAAAACATTTGTATTTTTTCAGTAAAGTCCAAATTATGTTCTGACCTTGGGAAGGCATAGGGGTTTTGAGCCCAACTTATGTTAATTTTTGTTCGTTTTGAGTTTGATCCGGTTATTTATTGTAATTTCAGTTCGTGTTGGGTTTCATTTATTTATAGATGCTGGTTTGTGGTAGTTTCACGCTTGGTAGATTATTTGATTTATTTTTGCTCCTTTTTTTTTTAATGGAGTTTTTCAATTTTCTTTGAAAAACTTATTTTGTGGAATTTTTTTTATTAATCTGGAAGCTAGTATAGAAATATATCTATAGAAATGAATTACATTTTTTTTGCACAGTGAGCAGAGCACACTGAAGTTGAAGCAGCCTTATACTTTGACTTGAAACTTCATAACTTGACCACTTCTTTCAGAAAAGAATTTTGGAGGGTTATTCCGTGTTGATAAGAAAAGAAGGTAAAGGTGCAGTTTAGTTCCCCCTGTAGTGTAGGGCGCAGGAGCCCTATAGTAAAGGTGCAGGTTAGTTCTCCCTTATAAAAACAACTTATTTCAGCAGATACAAAGAAGAAGCCCATTTGCGGCAATCTGTGGGACCCCAAGGTCCAATGCTAGTATCAGATCCCGCGAGTGGCAGTTTACGCTCGTCAAGTTCTGGCTGTACCGGCCACAAGTGCCCCAGCTAAACACCTTTTTAGCACGACAGGACTGATAGTGACTGCAAAAAGATCAATGGCTCCAGACAAAGTGAACAAACTCACTTTTGTTACATCATTTGTAACTGAAGTGATGTAACCCCTGATTTAAAATTGTTGTGTTGTTAAGCCATGGTATCTGAATTGTATACAGTGTTTTTTTGATGTTGTTATTTGTTTTTTCACTTCCTTTTCGTATGTATTTGATGAGCAGGAGATGTTTGAACTTCAAAATTTGAAAGTTATACACACATTAGCCCAAATCATTAACAAGAAGAAAATGACTAAACACGGGATTTTATAGGAACAATGCGATGTTAAACATAAACACAACATAGGTTTCCTTGGGTCTAGTGGTTAAAAATGAGAATTCTAGTTGGTCTGATCGACGTTGAACATAAACACTTTCCGCATGGCCCAACAAATCCCTCTTTTATCATATTGTTCTTGTATGTTTTCTGCCAAACATTTAAAAATCCTTATTAAAATTAAGCTGAGGTTGAACGTGCTTGGTGAAGTGGAATTTTTATTATTATGTTTAATCACAAAAATCGGCGCGCCGTGGCGCGCCGCCGGTCAGAAATCGGCGGCACGCCGCCAAAAAAATTTTGGCGTGCCGCCGCCGATACTAAATCACACATACGCCGCCGTCATGTCGGCGTGACGCGGCTTCGGGGACTAGTAAGGATTTTGGCTTTAGGTGTTGAAGGTCCAAATGAGACCAGTAGGCCTAGGCAGTTGACATCGGGCTGTAGAACAGTTATTGCCAAAAAACTGTTTCAACACTTCCAAAATCATGAGTGCAGGGGCCATTATGGTTCAATGTTAGAAAAACTTGGACCAGGTGGCTCCATTATCATAATAGCTGTGAACCAGTCAGTAGCTGCTGCTATACTTTCTATTTCAGATATAGCAGTAAATGGATGTAAGGAAAAGTTTGTGCTTGGTCCTACCTCTAACCCTGCTTTAATCAGAAACAGAAAAGGCATTGTATTCATCCCATCTGAGGAGGTTTCTCATCTGGATGATTTTGTCAAGGAGGTCCAAGTTGATGACAGAATACAACAAGTGACACTGGCCTTTAAAAACCCAAGCCCATCAATTATCCCTTTGGTTTGCACCTTTAATCAGGATGTTCATTTCCCTCTGAAAATCTATATTGTGGGTGCAAGGTATATAGTTAAACAGTTTATCCCCCAGGCAATACAGTTTTACAATTGCCAAGGTTTTGGCCGCATGGCTTCTAGTTGCCGCAGAGGCAAAACATGTCTAATTTGTAGTGGACAACACGCCCTTGATGAACGTCCCCGAATCTAAAACAGTTAAGGAAGACCAGGTACTCAAGGGCCCTAACTGCAATGGTAACCATGCTGCTAATGCTAAGGAGTGCCCAGTATTCATGGAGAAGAAAGCAATTGTAACTTCCTCTTTCACCAATAATATCCCCATAAGGACTGCTGCTGAGGTCTTGAAGAAAGGACTTCCTAAACATACAGAACACATTCCCATAGTACACACAGACCCTTTCCCTCCACTGAATCTTAATCAACCTCCAGCTGAGGAACTCAAAATGAGGTACATGGCCATGTTTAAAGGTGTTGCAAAGCAGATCTCATATCTAACCAAGATTATAACATCACTTTGCAAGCTGGTTTCTCAAATAGCACCATATACTTTCAAAGATACAGTCCGTAGCCTGAATAACTCAGTTGAAAACCTAAACATAGAAGGTTCAAGCCTTCCCACCATGTAAGCAGTTACCAGTAGCCCTGGCTAAGCAGAAAGGAAACGCAAAGGAAAGGAGTCTTTACCTAGCCCAGAAGGTGCTACAATACAACCTAGGGCCCTACCTAGATTGGCCACTTCTCAGACAATTGACTAGTTATCTCTTCACTGTTTTCCCTTGGGTTTGGCATGGTTGACTAAGCACAAGCTTATTAAGTAATTTGGTTAAAACTACTGGTTTGGTTCATTCCCTAATTTTTTTTTCCTGTGTTTCCTTTTTTTAGAATTGCCTTATTTGTTTCAAATTTGATCTAGGTGACAGGTTACAGGTTAAATGTCTTATTTATTATAATTGACTTGTATAAAATTTGTATTTGCTGTTTGATAAGGTATTTGCATCATTTTGGTTCCTGTTTATAATTGTTGGCAGGTGCTTATGGGGATTAACCCCTAGAAGAAGCAAAATAAACGGTTGATGGCTCCATGTTATTTTAATTTTGATGGCCATGATGCCCCTCCCATATTATTTTATTTTAGAGTTATCCTTTTTCTATTTTATTTGTTTCATTATCCTTATCTATCTTTTCATATTTTATCTGATTAAATTTATATATATGGAGGTATGCAATAGGTTATAATGTAAAACCGTATTATTTATTATAGTTGTGTCGTATATGTATTTTAATTGCTGTATGACAAAGCACAGTTGCATTATTTTGATTCCTGTTTTTCAATGCAGGTAGTTCCTGCAGGTGAATTATTCCCTACCAATAGCAAGATAAGTGATGCATGATCAGGTTCAGTGAATATTGACCAAAGTGACACCCAAGCAAGCTAGTGATTACAGAAGTCACAGAACAATTGAGTGATACGAACGCATTGACCTATTGGTCGAACGCGTCAAACCCCAAACAAAAACAACAATTGCGCATCATATAGAACTATTACGGTAGCCTGTTCACTGAGCAAAGTTTTTGAATATATCCTGCTTCCTGAAATTCTTCCAAAAGTTGATTATGTGTCAAATCAATTTGGGTTTAAACCAGATATAGGATGCCAACATGTAAATCGAATTCCTACTTCTTTTTTAATTCAAGCATAAAAAGATGGATCTGAAGTTCATTTATATGCGTTAGATATTTCAAAAGCTTTTGACTTGGTTTGTCACAGTCAACTATAGTATTCTCTTACCCAGCTTGGAGTGATTTCATCTGTTATATGTGCCCTGCGTTTTTTGGTATGCAAATTCATATGTTCGACTTCGGTCAGGAGAAATCTTTTTTGGTAATATTCCTATTCGGTGTGGACTTAGGCAGGGGGGTTCTGTCACCATACCTTTTTAATGCTTGTTTATACCCTGTGCTTTCTCGTATTTTTTCGTCGTATTCTACGGGTCTAGCTAATTTATCTTATATTGCTTATGCAGATGATTTATTACTTATTAGCCGTTCAAAATTCACCCTAGCCAAGTGTACCCAGTTTTGTTTCTTAGCTTTTTGAAAAAATTGGTCTCGTGCTTAATGCTGAAAAATCTGAGTATTTAGTTTTCAATGCTAAAAGCCAAAGTAGTGGTTTGAGTTGTAGCTCTTTTTCAGTTAAGCTGGTTCCTGAGTGGCGTTGGCTCGGGATTAGTATCTGCTCTTCTGTTTCAGCTATCCGTGCTAGTGCACTTGCAGATATTAAGAATAAGCTTAAAGTAGGTTATGCTAAAATTCTCCCAAATTGTGGTCGACATTTTCGTAAGGCATTGGCTAAACTCTATTCAACATATTGCAACCAGTCCCTTCTTTTTCTCTCAGGGGTGCGCGCATTTTTAAATACTAGTGATATGCAGGATATTAGAGTTTTGTGCTTCCGTTATTGTAAATATCTTTTGTATTTCCCTCGTTGGTATAGAAACCGTAAGATTATTCGAATATTTAATGCAACTGATATATTGACGTCATATAATAAGTTGGACTCCAAGTTAAAAGATGAGGCCTGTAAGCGGTTGGGTCCTTTTCATTCTCTTCTGCGATTGTTCTGATTTGCATTTTTAGTTCTTTATATTGATATCGTTTTGCATGTTTTCTGTTTTGTATGTCTTTTCCTTTTATTTTCTTTTGTTACTCCACTTTTTTATAATGTTAGTAGGTCAGAAATAAATTATCAATTAATAAAGCCGAAATTGCCCACTTAAAATGGAAAGCACAGATGAAAAGACCAATAAATACAAGTTTTCAAATTGTAAAGAAAATCATTCGTCAACGTCTTCAATTTGCCAAATAAGAAGAGAAAATCAACAAGTGTTAGAAGTTGCTGAAAAATATGGTATGGATTTCAAGAGGGCAAGGATTACATATAGAAACTATGCTCAAGCATTGCAATCAAACTTGACCCCAGAGAAAAGAGTAATAAGTAAAACTGCAGAAGACTTGCAACAATTGACAGCAAATAAATTAGTGATTGGGATATTGACAACCCCTGGCATGTTAAATATTCAGGACTTAGAACTGAGTGAAAAGATAGGCAAGTTGTGCGATTTAGTAGAAGAGCTGAAATTGGGAAAACTTAATGGCAGTGACATATCAATGGTTTGCCAAGTTAATAGTGGTTTTGAAAATAGATCAAACCCCTAATGCAGCTGAAAATGTTATCTTGGAATGCATGTTCAATTATGAGAGAAAAAAGAGATTTGTTGCTACAATACTGTTACCAAAAAAACATTCATGTTTTCTGTATTCAAGAAACGTGGCTTAAACCTAAGAATGTGAGCTCATTCAAAGGTTTTAGCATTCTGGTTTTAGGAATGACAGAATAAATGTAAATAAGGAGGTGTAACGATTGGAATTAAAAACCATATTCATCACAAGGAGTTGGAGTTGACGCATCATCAACCTGCAGATAAAGAAGTGGAAATCCTTGGAGCCCAGGTTGTTTTGGAAAACAACAAGAAAGCAAATATTATATGTATTTATAATCCGGATGGAAATAATAGACTGCTAGGACAAAGAATAGAAAGAGCTATCGCTAAAATTCCAGTTGGAGAATATTTGATGCTAGTTGGTGATATGAATGCACACAGCAGATCTTGGTGCAAATGCAGAATTATTAATAATTCTGGTGCTAGCCTAGAGAATTGTTTAATAAGCAATTCAATTTGTTTAGTGACACCTAGTGGCTTGCCAACAAGGCAAAACCCTCAGACAGGTGAGACAACAACAATTGACTTGGTATTATGAAGCCCAATGATATACACAAAATTAAACATAGTATGTGATGCTGGAAGTGAGTTGTCTTGTGATCATTATCCTATATTATGCACTCTTGATGAAGAAGTTCCTCCCAGGGGCGACACGAAAAAAAGATTTAAGATCAAAAATGTGAACTGGCCCCTTCTTACTGGGGCATTTGAAGAATATGATGTGAAGTCATTAACAGATGAAGAAGTAGAGTTTTCAAGGAAAATTGAATTATATCAAGACATGATTATGAAAATAGCCAAAAATATAGTGCCATATAGGGGAGTGAGTGCTCACAAAGGCTCTATCTGGAGGAATAAAGAATGCTCTGAAACCAAGCAGTATTTTATGAAAAGGATAAGAATATATAATTCGGAATGGAGTATGCATAATAATATTGAAAAAAAAAACAGAGCATATGCCAAGCTCCGGAAAACAGTGTTGGAAGCTAAGAGAAAAGCATAGAGTAGTTTTATAAATAACCTTGACTTTAGAAAGCCCACAAAAAAAGTGTATGAATTTATAAAAAAGATGAACAATGGACCTATTTCAAACAGAAACAACCCTCTAATAACGTATGGTACAACAATTCTTGTAAACGAAAATCAAAAAGTTGATGGAGCTGCTAAGTTCATAAGTTTAGTGATTGGACGAAAAGATCCAAATTCCCAAAAGGAAAGAGAGTTGGAGATGACAGCCGGCCAGTTTGGGACACAGGTAAAAGATGAGGCATGCAACAGACCTTTTTCTGAACAAGTACTGAGGAGTGTAATAAGAAATTTGCCAAATACATCTCCAAGACCTGATGAAATATTACCACAAGTTGTTAAAGCACTCCCTACATCCTGGCTAAAAGTATTATTTGGAATAATAAATGTTAATTATTACCAAATGTTAAATAATGTTACCAAAGCCTGGAAAAGATCCTTCAAAGGTTGAAAACTACAGATACATTACCCGCCTCACTGTGATTGGAAAAGTGATGGAAAGGATGATCAAAAAGGCTAGAAGTTGTGATGGACCAGAAAAAAAAACCTGAAATACATCCAATGTGGCTTTCGTGAAAACAGAAGCGCAGAAGACAGTCTTACATGCTTGAAACAGGTGGCACTATTCACTTTGCAAAATGGATGGATACTAGCAGCTGTTTTATTAGATATTGAGGGTGCTTTTGACAATATGCTTCACAGAAAAACAATTGGATGCCTAATAACAGCAGAAATCAAAGGTCAAATGCTAATATTATTTGAAGATTATCTGAAAGGAAGAAGAGTCAAAGTAAGAATTTGAGAAACATTATCAGAGATTACAGTGTACCCCAAAAGAGGAATCCCTCAAGGTTCAGTCCTGGGCCCTGACATGTATAATATAGGAAAAGTGAAAAGGATGTTCCTTTTAGTGAAAAAGATGAAGGTGGAACTGTTTTTGTGTATGATAATAATGTCTGGGCTATGGCCCGAGACACTTACCAATTAAAGACATTAATAGCCCATGTCTTAGAGAAATTAGAAAAATGGGCTTAAGAAGCCGATTTGAAATGTTTACCAGCAAAAACAAAAGCAATTGTGTTCACTAGGAAAAGGATTGGAGCCCTCCCGAATATATATCTGATTGGAAATCTGATAGAATATGTGAATGAAGCAAAAAATACTAGGCGTAGTGGTGGACAATAAGCTCACTTGGAAGCCCCATGTGATGTATCTTAAATCAGCATGCCTGAAACGAATAAATATAATGAAGACTTTCGCTTATATGTCCGCAGGGTTGTCAGCAGAACTCCTTATTCAATGTTATACAAAATATATTGTGTCTAAAATAGAATTCTGCTCAACAATATACGGAACAGCTTGCCATTCCACAATTGTGAGATTGGATGTAATCCAAAATTCAGCCATAAGGATGGCATTTGGAGGCAGGAGAACTACACCTGTTACCTCTCTGTTATCAGAAAGTGATCTATTAGACTTAGAAAGAAGAAGAAAGATTTTGCTGCCCTCAGAAAAATATATCAAGAAAATTCAAATTGCCCCCTGAATGCTGTGTATTTCAGGCAGAAATATATGCTATTACAAACGCCTTAGAATTTACTGAAGAGTCTGCAGAAGAAAAATTTGTAATATGGGCCGATTCAAAGAGCGCTATTCAAGCTATTACAAATACTGACATCATGCCAAAACTAAGTAGAGAAGTCATAAAGTGCTACAGTAAGCTACATGCAGCAATGGAGAAGAAGGTGATTTTCATTCAGTGGATTCCCGCTCATACTGGAATCATAGGGAATGAAATTGCAGACACGTATGCTAGGTCTGCAGTTGAAGTTGGAATAAGTTTTAATGAACTGGACACCCCTTAAGAATATATGATGCTCGGGAAAGTAATTCAAGAATTGAACCAAAAAGGATTTCTATCAAACAGGGATTCGACTGGAAATATTTTCGTTACTAAGAAAGATCAGAGGAAAATGGAAACTAAATTGTATAAAGAATTAAATAGATTTTAAGTAAAGAAAATATTCCGCCTTTGATCAAACCAAGCCGGAGTCAGATATTACAAAGCAAGATTTTGGGGAGAAAGTGACAATTGTCCCAAATGCGGGAGCCTAGAGACGATTGAACACTTGTTAATGAAGTGCCGTGAGAGTGAAGAAGAAAGACGGGAAATAGTGGAATTTCGTAGACTTAAGAGAAGGCAGCCGAGCCTAAATTTATTACTCAGTGGATTAGAAAGTGAAAAAGAAAATTGTGTGATTACGCGTCTTATAATAGAGTTTTTGAAGAAAAGTGGAAAAATTATGGACATTTGAAATCAGTTCATAAAGAAGAGACTTCATACGTGCTAGAAGAATAAGAAGTGAAGATTAGATAGCCACTGAAGTCTCCTGGGCTGTACAGCGAGAGGGGAATCGTCCCGTTCCCGAATCCTGAAGATATTTACTTCGTTACCATTAAAGACACTTCGGAAAAACTTTTCTAGGTAGTTTCCGGGCCCAGTTCCAAAATTTTATCCATGCTGGTATATGAACTACTAATTAGTCTTTTCACTCCCCTAAAAGTATCTTCAGATAATCAGAAATCCTTTATCCTCACCTGTAACCAAGCTCCTGAAAATAAAGATATCCTCCTATCGGTTAATAACCGATACTCCCAATTAAAATTTTTAATTCTTTTGATGGGTTTTGGGAAGTGCGGGTACTTGAACTAGCTATCCCTAGCAGTTTAAGGGTTATAGGGCGTCTAGTACCTATACGGCTCTTCCCACTTACTCCCGCACTCTTATGTGCAGTCCAATTCATTTGATGAATCAATTCCTGTTCTATTGTCTTCATTGTGCTTTAGTGTTCGCTAATCAATTCGTCTCTTCTTTAAGAGACTAATAGATGCCTTCAATATCTTTCTATCTATGTGCCAAGGCAGGTTAGAATTCAGGATTGCAATGTAGGTATTTGGTATATTAGCCATGTTGAAGAGGCGCTTAAGCTAAATAGTCTCCACACTAAGTGGCTGACAATCAGATAAGACATGCTGGATAGTTTTGTCGGTTGAGAAGCAGACACGACAAAAGGGGGAATGATGCAACTTCCAATTAATTGAAAAACTATTGAGAAGAAGGGCACCTGATTTCATACTAGTTCCAGTTCCAGTTCCAAAAATTAGTAGCAAGGTATATAAACTACCAATAAGGACTTTCACCACTTTGATTCTCCAAAAAGTATCATCAGTTATTTAGAAATCCATTGTCTTCAACTGTATCTAAGTATTCTTATCAGTTAAAACATACAGTAGTGATACATCTATAGATTTAGAGTTAGGTACTGAGCTAGATCGTAAAAAACCTACCAAACACCTTACATTGGGGGCAAAACTTGTAATATATACTGAACAAGATTTCATGTCCTTGGTAAAAATGTGCTATCTATGTACTTAGAGCTAGGTACTGAGTTTGATCGTAATAAACCTACGAAACACCTTACATTTGGGGCAAAACTTGTAATATATACTGAACGAGATTTAATTTCCTTGGTAGGGCGAACCTATCATACACATTATACTGTTCATATCATGATGTACAATACTGGAAGAACAACCTAAAGGTCTAAAACATCTCAATATATGCTGATGGCACATAATTTATTCATCACTAGTACTTGTAGGATACCATAGCTATGAAGGCAGAGCAACCGCTCCATAGCAACCAGATTCAATATAATCAGTGATTTTCAATATAATTCATATTAGTAAGAGAATCGAATTCAGAGATAGAACAATTTGTTTATACTCTATTATTTGACAAGATGTTAGCAAAAAATGAGTGCTATGTTTACGCTATTAGAAGTTGATGGTGGAGAAGGTAGAAGCAATGATACAAAGACGAGAGTACCAAACATGACAGTAGAAATTACAAGAGGATTACGACTAAGCCTTGAATGGGATGATATTTTTGCAAGATATGTGGCATCATTGAGTAAATTTAAATTAAAGGACCAGTTATGCTTTGCAGCGAAACTTGATATAGTGCATATAAATAGACTTCAAGTTGCTTTAAATACAATAGTGAAATATATTGAGAAAAATAAGTTGTATCTGTAATTGAGTGATTATTATTATTGTAATTAGATATAATAAAAATGTTAATAAATCAAAAATATATCTTACAGTAGGTTACCGAATATTCTTGAAGTAGAAAGAATCCTAGTTAGTCTGAAGTTGGTTGTGAGTGTGTTAGGATTGAACAAATGACTGGATTTGAGGAAGAGAAAATTATTCAGAATCTTGTGATTATGGAAAACATTTGATTGTACGTGATGATTTTCTGGAGTTAACTCCAATGGAAAATATTTTCTCAAAGAATCCTTGACGATATCATGAAAAATGTTTCTCCATTATTGGACTATTGTATGAAACTTTTACGTCGTGGTCCAAACGCATTTTCACAATTTATTGACATATTAATCGAAACAAAACAAAATGGTTTTGTGGATTTGCTATTGAACTAACTACATTATAAATTTCAGACCATAATTTTTTCATGAGAATAAAAAATTGAGAATTTAGAAAATCCTGTTCAAACCTGTTTTATGATATCAGTCGATTACTTCTCTCTCTCTTCCTCTCAATTTACCGATCGTATGTCAGTTTTTTTTGGTGGTGAGAGTGTCAACACATGAAAAATGTTCTATACATGTCCACTATGCATGTATACACTAGACAGCTGGTAATCATGTGAGAATTGTACAATTATTGACGATTATGATGTAAGTGTAAATTATGCAACCTGTGTAAATTGCATAGAGGATATGCAGTAAAAAATAAAGGCTGTAATTCATGTCTGGAAGAGATTTGTGACTCTCACCCTAGAGGACACCTATGCTCCAATTGTCACTATGATAAATAAAGTCAGTGGGAGAATACCTATCATGGTATGAATGGAAAGAATCTTAAACAAGATTTAGTTTATTTCTAAGAGACTGGTATCTGTTGCTTTAAATTGTTTAGCAAGGAAGAATCAGGTATACGATTCAACTACTGGAATAATAAGAGAATTTAGTTTCTGCTTCATCTTTGTGAAGCCAATGGTTCCTATGATTATATCCCTACGGATTTCTATTTGGCTTTTACAGGATGTGATTCACCATTTAAAAACTCTGTGTGTGATATTCCTTCAAATAAACAAATTGAAACACGTGAATTTTACAATGTGAATGAAAATAGTATCATTGACTATACAAAGAGACATAATAAGAGTGAAGTTACATTGTGCTGTAGAAAATGTGACCTTGACATTAGAGCACACCAGGACCAATATACAGTGAATTCAGATGATCTACCAGCATTAGGTGTTCTCGACAAGGACCTATGCGTAAAAGAAGAAATTTTCCTAGGGAATCAATTATCTGAGTTCAGCAAATCCAGCATTAATTGCAGAGTATCCCATGAGAGCTTACAAATACCTACGTTTAGTATGACTACTGATGACGCCCTTGAGTTCGTTAATAGTCCAGTGACTTCCGGCTTTTCACATAAATTATCTGGTGATAATGAACTAAACAAAAAGGTTATGGAGAAGTCATTACCAAAAGATGAGATTTTTATTATCTTTGAAAAAAATACAAAAGTGAAGGATAAAAGTGAAACAAACATGATAATAAGCACAGAGGAAAATGTGATTTGCTAGTAGTTTGATAGTGGTTTCTGCAAGTTCTGCAGACAATACAAGTTTCTGCATATTTGTAGTCAGCTTATTTCGGGAGTTTGTGTGTCTTATAAGTGTATTTTTGACCATGTTGATCTTTGTTCTGTTTTATCTTGTATTGATAAGTCGTGTACTTTTGCTCATGCCTCTCCAGGATTGGAGCGCAGGTTTAAAACCCAACGTTTTTTAGAGCGACGCCGACAGTATTCACGACCCCCTCCC